>NC_136490.1:41450629-41473129 GCF_053919585.1 Euprymna scolopes | reverse complement strand
ATATAATCGAGAATTTTAGGAGTATCGGAATCGAAAAATTGTGCGTATTTTCTGATGCCAAAAACGATTCCTTTAATTATCTTTTGTTTTTTTTTGTTTGTTTGATTTTGATTAAAACAAAATCTTCCACTGCTGATAGTAATGAAATAATAAATATGTATTGATTTTAAATCACCAATAAAAGTAAAATTCACAGATTATCCCCCACAAGTGTGTGTTTTACGATGAATAAATATATGGACATTTAACATAGGTTTTTACGGTGATCGGGGAAAATAACAACATAAAGTGTAATATTTACAGATTGATAAAGTATCGGAATCGGGAATTGTATTGGAATCGGGAATTTAGTACGGAATTCGTAATTGTATCGGAATCTGAAAAATTTCGATTGTCCTAATATATATATATATATATATATATATGTGTGTGTGTGTGTGTGTGTGTGTGTGTGTGAGAGAGAGAGAGAGAGGGAGAGAGAGAGGCCGCCCGGCATTGCCCGGTTGTAAAATACGCTTAAATATGATATTTTAATTAATGCAAAATTCGCATTTATTATTATATTTTACTGGACTCAATATATAGTTGTGGTTAAGATTCTTATAAAACTACAAAAATAAATGACACATGCGCCACCACCGAGAATCGAAACCAAAACGTTTAGCTTACAGTTTACTTTTTCCTTTGGCCTAAATACCTAAGCTATAAAGACATGTTTAGTGATTCGTAATGCCGTTGTTCGACCTTTACCTGGCAAATTCCATTTCTTTTATTTCACATTTTGCACCGATTTTCCCCGACTTATACCCAAATATAAAGTTTCGCATAGGTTCGAATAACTTATATATTAAGTTTCATGTTTGCAGACCAAAAACTGATAGAGGAGTTTACTAGGACAACATTTTTAAACAAGTATATATACGCATACATAATGTATATGGAAAGAGGTTCGGGTTTACTATAATCTTTTTACGAAAATATTACGCAAGTATAAATCATGTAGAATATCTGCATGAATATAATAACACGTAATAGTTAATTAAAGATGGCCATCCCATAAGAAAACCGAAAAAACTAAAATGAGAATTAATTGAAATGAATGTTAAAAACAATATGCAAATTAGCTAGATCTTTTGCAGATGAATGATATTTCACAACCCATGTATAACAAAGTTGTATTTTCTTTTTAAATAAGTAGAAAAAGGGGTATTTAATATGAATATCAATACACAAAAAATTTATTGGCGTATATATATATATATATATATATATATATATATATATATATATATATATATATATATATTCGCCCTTTGGAAGGTATTGTTTTTAATCCTTCAGGGAGACTAGGGCGAATGAACTCTTTTTCTGGTCAACAGCCAACTAGCACCGTGTATATTTGTGTGTGTATATGTGTATTGGGGTGGAGAGGGCTCCCGTAAGCCGTGGTGAAGGCAACCTTTCTAGGAGAAGCAAATCTCTGATTTAAAAAAACATAAAGCGGTAGACCATTACCCGCATTAAGCTGGTCTGCAGTTTAATTTGTTGCTGGATATCTTGCTCTTGCTTGTTGCTGGATCTCAACATTTGGAACCGAGAGAGAGACTTAGCTGTCGTACAAAGCTAAGACTCTGTAACATCATATTTGTATAGATACTCCCTCAGGCATTTGGGCTCATGGATTTTAAATGTCTGAGGGAGTGGCACTCGTCTGACAAGACGTTGCACTCATCATATATATATATATATATATATATATATATATATATATATATATAGGGAAAGAGAGAATTAGAAAGAGACAAAAAGGGTAAGTATATGTAAGAACACTTGAAGCCCACGTATGGTTAAGTAACATGTCATACGCCATATCAGTCAAGTGGCAAGTGTTTGAACCAGGAAAAAATTGAGTTTCTAAAGCCAGTTAAATATGTAAAATAAATGTACAAAATTAAAAGGCAAAACTAACCAGAGAGTGGAGGACAGACAGACAGATATACAAATCATATTTATATCATTTACCAGTCTGGGTTCCCGGCGTTGCCCAGGTGTTTGGAGGTGTGTGTTGAGCAAAAAAAAAAGTTGTAGTAGGCAGGCAGGTTCGAACCCGTACCGCAAAGAGGGAAAGAAAGTGAAAAAAAACGCGATGTTTTTGCTGTTACCACCACCGCCAAACCGGAAGTAACGTAAGTTTAAATAAAGGCTAGTCAATCGAAAAGAGGGGATGCCATATCGGTTAAAACAGCGACCCCTCCCTGTAGAGAAGTGCCCAGTTGAGGGTAAAGGAATTAAATTTTTCAGCCAATTTTTCGATATTTGTCGTCCGAAGGGTCGAGCTTCAAAGCGATTCCGATCTTGTGAAAATTCGTCGCCTCTGTCGAAAGTTTTTATGCATACATACATACATTTAAACAGACAGATGAGATTTATATTATAGAAGAAGATTATAATTGAGTACTCCAATGTCCCATCGAGTATTGCCTAAATACTTCTATGATTCGTCGACCTCCAAGCAAAACACGAGATGATGCAATGCGAGGTCAAGGTTTTACTCAAAACCATAACGAACACGCCACCTGTTGAGATCATAACAAATCATAATTAATAATTCTTTCGAGCGTTTGACCTATAAAATGTATTGATCATATTTCGGTCCTTTTCATCATTCACGGTTCTTCTTGTATTTCTCTTACTAATATCCAAACCATATAGAAGGGAACGAACGGATAATCAATACCAACGTGGATTATATGTTATATTTTCACTCGCCGATGCGTGTATAAATCGTTGTATACTAGTGTCGTCGAAAACTCAGATTCTTGCTTTTCTGTGAATACTAAACCACTCGAACGCTGATGTTTATTCATAAAAATGATTTATTTCAAACGAGAAAAGCAGTCACAGATAACATTAGAAGTAGATGTTTCTTTCATATGAGAGAAATATTACTATATAAATGGGTTGATAACTCGTCTCTCTATACATATCCTCATTCTGCACGCTATCGCTGATACGTAAAGTTACCGTCTTACGCACGTTTCGCAATCCGTGAGGAAGAATATTGTTTTTAGTTCATTGTGTTTTTCTCAGAGATGATCGAATATTAAGTAAAAAAAAAAAACAGACACAATATTCCAAAACAGAATAAAAGGGGTGAAAAATTCATTAAGAAAAATGAAAAGAACAAAAACATAAAACACGGAAAATTAACATTAAAAATGATAATCAGAGAAAACTCGCTTCCAAATAAATATTTAACATCACGTTGGATAATTCACAAGCCGCAATCTAAAATTGAACTAGCAGTTTGTATATAGGTAGGTGTATGTAAATATATATATATATATATATATGTGTGTGTGTGTGTGTGTGTGTGTATAGGTAGGTGTATGTGTATATATATATACATATATATATATTGTATATGTGTCTATATATATTTGTGAGTGTATATATGTGTATAAGAGTTGTGTGTATGTGTGTGTACGTCTGCATATGGATCCATGTATGTCTGCATATACGTTGTTTATATATATGTGTGTGTGTGTGCGTATGTGTCTGTATATGGATGTGTAGAAATGTACATATTTATGTATATGTATGTATGCGTATTTGCGCATGCGTTAACGTATGCATTAAAAGAAACAAACGATTGTAAACTGAAATGAACAAGTCGACGTATAGCGACTACGAAACTTTTAAATGAACCCTGTACTTGTCAAAGACATGACATCTACACTAACCTTTCCCCCCTCTCTCTCTCTCTCTCTTTCTCTCTCTCCTTCTCTTTCCCTCTCGCTCTTCCTCTCTTTCCCTCTCGCTTTCCCTCTCTGTCTCTCATCTACTTAATATAACTTGCTGAACAAGCAAAAGGCAGTCAAAATTTAAAACCTAAAGATTGAAACTCTCCCTCCTCTCCTTATACCCCTCCCTTTTTTATTTACGATCCTCTCTCCCCCCTCCCCCTCCCCCTTCCCCTGTCCATATATCTCCACCCACGCCTAACTGAATCTGTTACCCCCATTTACACAATAAAATCTAATGTATCTTAACCTTCAAAGCTGAAATATTTTCAATACCCGTCTCCCTCCCCCTTACTATCTCCTACCTTAACCCCCCTTTTCTTCGTGTCACTTCTAAAACACTTCTTCCTAATACTAACAACCACTTCTGTAAGGTCTGACGAGGCTGTTGGATCGTAAACATGGTCCAACATCTGAAACATATGTAACCAAACAGATAAAACGGTAATAAGAAAAACATATATATATATATATATATATATATATATATATATAATTTAAAGGGGGTTAGAACAGTAGTCTAAAGAGCAGAGTGTATTTTAATGTGATAGTAAAATTACTAATTTAGTTAAAATACAAGAAAAGAACAGTGCCTACCTAGCAATTTTTTAAGTAAGGCAGATGTATCTTATTTGTTCGCCTTTTCGGGCATTTATAAGCTACAATCAACATCCAAATGAATGCTTTGACGATAATTACGGTTTTCAAAAGGCAAACCATTAAAAGATGTATCTGCCTTACTTAAAAAGTTGCCAGGTTTATTTATGTTTTTTTACATATAAAAAAAAAACACCCAATACTTTTTCTGATGAGGAGACTTTCTTTAAAAAAACTATATGTCAAAATTATTTTCCGTGACTTAATGTCTATCACAATAAAAAGATCGTTTCCGAAACGATCGTGCAAAATATTGACTTAATTGTTGTTCCTTCTTATGAAATAGATTTTTAATTTCTAATTCTAATTTGAATTTTAAATTATCAATCACATTACTAAAAATTCTGCCTTTTGGATCATTTTGGACCATTTGGAATTTACCCATTGGATTGGAAATTTTTAATTCGACCGTTTTGGATTTTACCATTCTTGGATTTTTTACCCTTCACCGGACTATCCATTCATGTGAAATCTTTTTATCATTTTTCTTTTACCTCCTATTCGCCTTACCTCACCCTTTTCTTTAACCAAGTAAGATCTGTGACTTACTTGTAGTTTCATTAAATACTTTTATATGCAAAATCCGATCCCGCATTTTGCTAATTCCTGCCCTCTGATGAGAAGGAGAGTATTTCTTCGAAACTCCGCGGATTAAGGACTATCCACTTATCTTGTGCTTCCTTTTTTTAAATTAAATATGTTTTTATTCTTTTTCAAGATGTCTTTTAACATGTTTTATTAATCATTTGTTCATATATATATATATATATATATATATATATATATATATATATATATATATATATAAGTGAACGTGTCTGTCTGTCTGTGTACATTTCCCTACGCAATAACTCTGTCAATTTAAAGTTTACAGACCCGAAATTTGATATACAGAGTACTGAAATTTGGGAAAATTTTTGTAATCCGTTTTCGGTCAGAAATTTGGCTGTTAAGTGGTCAAAGTTAAACGACTTGACCTTTGAGAACTCTACCAAACTCCTCCACCAATTTTGGGTACAAACAATTCAAATTTTCGATTAGGTTCCTTGGACATGGATCTAACTTAATAACTTGATTTGAGCTAAAAATAATAAATGTTAAGGGGTCATAATAGGGGAAAAAGTTTTAAAAAATTTGACCGCTTCGTTTTCTACCAAATTACTCAGAAAATTTCTGCTCTCAACATTTGAAATTTTACAAAAAGGGTATTCAGAGGAAGGTCAAGCTTTTTAATCGGTTTGGGTCGAAAATGTGAGTATCCAATATATAAATTTATGTATGTATGTATGTGTGTATGTTTGCATGTCGGCCTAAAACTTCCGACAGAAGCGATGGATTTTTACTAGATCAGTATCGTTTTGAAGTTCGACCTTTTAGATAACAAATATCGAAAAATTGGCCCAAACCATTAATATCTTCACATTCAACTGGGCACTTTTCTACAGGAGGTCGCTTTTTTCGCCGATATTTTCGAAAGTGATCCATCTTTTCGATTGTCTAGCCTTAATTAAAACCTACGTTACTTCCGGTTTGGCGGTGGTCGTAACAGCAAAGACGTTACGTTTTATTCTCGTTTTTTTTTCCACCTTTGCGGTACGGGTTCGAGCCGGCCTTCCTACTACCACTTTTTTTTTTTTTGCTTAACACACACCTCCAAACACTCGGGCAACGCCGGGCTGAAATGCTAGTATATATATATATATATATATATATATATATATATATATATATATATATATATATATAGTTTTTTAATTTTAAAAACTGTACAACCGGCGAAGTGAACGTCTCTCTATTCTATCTTCTGTGTATTTGGGATTGTTTTACTCTTTCATTCATGTTGAATTCACCTATTCGTAACAACCATCATCTTCGTCATGATAAATGCTCCTTCATATATATTCTATATGTATGTGTATGTGTACGTGTGTGTGAATATGTATGTACATGCGTGTATTGATGAGTGTATGAGTGTATGTGCATGTTGTCATGTGTATGTGTTCTTGCGTATGTGTGTATGTTTTCGTGCATCTGTTTGTATACATGCTTGTATGTGTACGAGTATATCTTTATTTTGGTATGTGTGTGGGGTGGAGAGGACTCCCAAAAGCCCTGTTAAGGCAACCCCTCTGGGTGAAGCAAATCTCTGATTTAAAAAGAAATACATAAAGCGGGAGACCAGTACCCGCATTAAGCTGGTCTGCAGTTTGATTTGTTGCTGGCTATCTTGCTCATGCTTGTTGCTGGATCTCGACATTTTGAACCGAGAGAGAGAGAGAGACTTAGCTGTCGTACAAAGCTAAAACTCTGTAACATCATCTTTGTATAGATACTTCCTTAGGCATTTGTCTATAAAAATTGTCCGTGGCGATGGAAAAAGTGTCATGTGTGTAGCCCTGAAATGCTGGAAGCATGTAATAATTGATCTGCTATCATTCTATATATGCATATATGTGTGTATGTATGTATGTATGTATGTATGTATTATGTTAATATATGTACTAGTGTATGTATGTGTATGTATACCTATTTGTATATTTATGTATATATGTATGTGTGTATACATTTTTATTTATTTATTGTGTATACATGTTTATGTGTGTTTGTATGTGTATACGTATATATATTTGTGTATATGTATATGTATATATGCATATATATGTATGCGTATAGGTGCATATATATGTATGTGTACGTATATGTATGTAACTTTATGTGTATGTATGTATATGTGCATACATGTGTACGCATATGTATGTGAATATGTATGTATATGTGTGTATGTATTTGTATATGATAGTATATACTTGTATGCATATATATGAATATGTGTGTGCTTGTGTGTATGTATATGTTTGTATGTATGTGTTATATGTATTGTGTATGTATGGATGTATGGATGTGTGCATGTGTATATGTTTATGGGTATGTATGTATGTATGTATGTATGTATGTATGTATGTATGTATGTATGTATGTATGTATATGTATATATATGTATGTATGTCAAGGACCGTCTTCAATGTCATGTCTGCTTGAGCGCGTGAATTCGCTGACAACAGGACTAAAAAAAGAAAAAAAAAGTTTATTTTCGGGCTCATGGACTTTCAGTGACTGAGGGAGTGGCACTCGTCTGACAAGACATTGCAATCATCATCATCATCATCATATATATATATATATACTTGAGACTCTCTTATGCGTGTGCAGAAAGGTCGCTATCAGATTCCTCTATCACTGTTTGGTCTATAGATTTGAAACTTACTATGTAGAGGATTTGAACGATCAAGATTGAAAAAGATACTGAAACTTGTCAGAAGTAAGTGGTCTTTTTGTACGCATGCTCAAATATGCATTTATATATTTAACAAGGTTTTTTTCCTGTGCGTATAAATTTAAGCCCGACTGTAGCCAATAAGGGAAAGGTTATCCGCCCTTTGTTTATATTCTAGTCGACCTCGTATTCATACAAATTACATTACAAATTAAGTATATATGTGTGTGTGTGTGTGCGTGTGTGTGTGTATGTTTGTAAACATACATATATATTTTAAACACAGAGATATACGCTAAAACACACAAATATATTTGTTAAACCTCCTCGTATAGACATTTATTCTCTTTCTCTCTCTCTCTCTCTCTCTCTCTCTCTCTCTCTCTCTCTCTCTCTCTCTCTCTCTCTTCGTTGCGGAGTTCAAATCTTTCGATTAGTGTTGATCGTCATCTCCTACACTGAAGATTGCATAAGCATGAAACACTAGTGTGTAGGTATATGAAAAGTTACTATTGATAATTATAATCACACACACACACACACACACACACACACACACACACACATATATATATATATATATATATATATATATATATATATATATATATATATATATATATATACATACACGCAAACAGTTAATAAAACATGTTAAAAAACGCTTTGATATGAGTTCAAAACATATTTAATCTGAAAAGGAAACACTAGATAAGTGGATAGTCCTTAATCCGCGGAGTTTCGAAGAAACACTTTCCTTCTCATCAGAGGGTAGGAATTAGCAAAATGCGGGATCGGATTTTGCATGCAAATGTATTTGATGAAACAACAAGTAAGTCAAAGATCTTACTTGATAAAAAAATAGTGAAGCAGAGGGAATATGGTTAAGAAAAAGGTGATTACACTTGAATGGATAGTCTGGTGGAAGATAGATAATCCAGCGATGGTTAAACCCAAATATATAACTTCAAGAAAGTTAATTGAATGTCCATTTGCACAAGTAAAATCCAAGGAAATCCCGTAATTGGAAGATGGTCCAAAATAATCCAAAGGCAGAAATCCATGGAATAATTCACAAAAATGTGTACAAGGGAAAAAGAAAAAAAGTCCAATAATATTAATAAAAGAAAAATAAAATATGCTTTTCACTCTACTGCCGAGGCATAAATATAAATAAGAAAGATCAGGGAAGAAAAAGAGGAGGAAAAATATTTTATTTTATATATATATATATATATATATATATATATATATATATATATATATATATATATATATATACACCATACATTAATGAATATATTGTTATGGCTCAGCATGATCGAAATATTGCAAGTTTTCTGCGCACATATGTTTCAACACTGGATATGTTTTTATTTACCTAACATCACATGTTATCTAGATTATCTTTTGTGGATTAAACAGCTGGTTGTAGTTAGAATAATAAACGCATTATGCAAATCTACGCCTTCTTTCTTTCATATCAACGTATAAATATGCCCGCCTCGAAATCCGTTTGTTTACACGCGACTCAGATTTGGAAGTTAAAATAGATGTGTTTTTAAAGAAGGTATTGCTCCGAATATTTTAATGAAATAATTTCAATTTCTCTTGCACACTACAATATCTATTATAATAAAGTCGTATTCCTGTTTGTTTGTTTGTTTGTCTGTTTGTTTGTCTGTTCACAATTTGTTTAGGATACAAAAATATTACACTGTTTCTGTTGTGGTGGCACCCACTCATTTACATATGTGGATAATATTACACATAAATAACAAGACTCGGTTAGTCTGAGTGTGTGTTAACCAGAAGCCACCGAAGGCCGAGCCGAGAGCAGATATGTTCTCCAGCCACGACTCTCTTACCTGACAACCATTATGTAAATATACTGTGAATATACTTTTCCTAATACACTTCTTATTGATCTATCTTTGTTTGCTGAGTCCTCGTTTGTATTGCCTTATACGTTATTTGGTTCAACCTGCAAACATAACAGTTTCACAATTAGATTTTAATCCTGCATGATTTTTATATAAATACTATTTATTTAGAAAAAAAAAAGGAATCGACATTCAAGCGGTTATCTCATTTGCATATTACATTAAAGGAAACCTGTTTTAATAATTAGCTCTAGATTTATTTTATGGAAATTATTAAGAGCATTGTTTTAAGTACTCTATTTAGGAATATTATATAAAGTTCATTTATTAAATTTTTTTTGATTTATATTTTTTTTAAATTTAATTTATTTTTAATTATTAGTAAAACCAATATCAGCTGCGTTTAAAACTGAAATATATTTTTCATTTAACTTTATTTGATAGGATTTTAGTTCCCTGTTTTAAATTCATGAATGAAGATGACTATGTTTTATGCTTTCAAAAAAAGAAAGTATGGTCACCTGTCAGGAAAACCCGAAAAACTTCGAGTATTAGGTGTATCTTAAACGGTATGTGACTAAACCCTCCGTCAGGCAATGTGTTATTTTCTTTTTTTTTAAACCTGACAATGCAGGGGGTGTACAGCTAGTATTTAAATAATATTATTTTTCTCTTCTAGTAATTGCTCTCTGCTGATGAGAAGCATTTAGCTTCAAAATGTCATAGCCTAAAGAAGATTTTCTTAATTTTCCTCTTAACTTTTCCTAACTTTTCTGATGATATAATAAAGTTATATGTAACTTTTATTCCCCATCTTTCATTTAATATTATTTTATTTGCTCTCCTTGATAGTGTTGAGCTTTCTTATCTGAAAGGGTTTATAAAAATTTACTCTTTCATAACATAATTATAACTATATATATATATATATATATATATATATATATATATATATATATATATATATATATATATATATATAAAATTAACTTTCTTGGAGTTATATTTTTGGATTGTACCGTCATTGGATTATTTACCTTTCACCAGACTATCCATTCATGTGTAATCACCCTTTTCTTCACCATATTCCCTCTGCTTCACTTTTTGCTATCAAGTAAGATTTTTAACTTACTTGTAGCTTCATCAAATACTTTTGTATGCAAAATCCGATCCCGCATTTTGCTAATTCCTACCCTCTGATGAGAAGGAAAGTATTTCTTCGAAACTCCGCGAATTAAGGACTATCCACTTATCAAGTGTTTCCTTTTTAGATTAAATATGTTTTTAACTCTTTTTCAAAGTGTTTTTTAACATATTTTATTAACTGTTTGCTCTATATTTAAGAACTCAGGTGATATATATAGTCGGTGTTTATTAAGCTATTCCACTTAATAAAATAGATGAGAATCTTTATAAGATGTATAAATTATTCGTATTTATTATTTGCTGACTAGGAACAGTCACATAGGCCACCATCAAATATTTCTCTTTGAGAACAACTTGTGGCGTTCTCTAGAATCTGAGCGACAACAAATCCGCCAGATTTCCACTACTCTCCACCTCTTTCGGTAACTTTTGCAAAAGAATGTAAAGAATGTGTGTTATTTCAACGCCCCAGAATGTGCTGCTGTCATTGCGCACAGAAATCACTTTTTCCATAGCTACCAACGTAATAGATGTACTGAGATTAAAGCTGCTTTCAGGACTGCCAACAACCACTGTAAAAGAGTACTAAAAAATGCAAGAGAGCTATATGCTCAGTCCGTCAAATCCAAAGTAGCTGAGCAGCGGCTTGATTCCCACCAGTTTTGGCAAATAGTAAACATTATCCTGAACAGAAGCGTGCATTCTATCCCAAGCATCATCAATGGACCTGAGGTCATCTCATCAGCATCAGACAAGGCCAAACTATTTGCCAAGAACGTGGCAGCTAACTCTACCCTCTGCAACAAAGGTCATCAACTCCCCATATTTCCTTCTACAACAGACAACACACTATCCAACATACAAATATCTGTGCGTGAGGTCGCCAAACTAATCAAGAATCTTGATTCCAGTAAAGCAACTGGCCCAAACGGCATTCCAATTATAGTGTTGAAAAAGCTTCGACCAGAACTTGCCCCCATACTTACAAAACTGTTTAAGCGTTGCCTTAAAGAGAAGTGCTTTCCAACATCCTGGAAAACCTCATCAGTATGCCCTATATTTAAGAACTCAGGTGATAAGTCATCTCTCTCTCTCAGTACAGACCAATAAGTCTCTTGTGTCATGAATAAGTTACTGGAATCCATATTAAATAAAGAAGTAGTCAACCACCTCAGAATAAATAACCTTCTTAGTGACATGCAATATGGTTTCCGTTCTGCTAGATCTACAGCTGATGTGCTAAAAGTTATATCCCATAGAATTAGTGACTCTCTCGACAAAGGCTTCCTTTCTAGGGCAATTGCTCTTGACATATCAAAGGCCTTCGATAAGGTATGGCATAAGGGCCTACTTCACAAGATTTCCAGCTACGGTATAACTGGAAATGTTTTCTCAATAATTAAATCATTTCTCTCTGATAGGCTCATAAGAGTAGTGGTTGATGGGCAGCAATCAGAGGCCCACAGTATTAATGCTGGAGTCCCCCAGGGGTCCATCCTGGGCCCAACCCTCTTCCTGATCTACATCAATGATCTCCCAAAACACATACTTAAATCATTCGTTGACATCTATGCTGATGACACGACCATCTATAGCAATACATCAAAGGCCGTAAATGACAAAGATCTCTCTGATTCTCTCTCCTCTGATCTTGAGCGCGTGGTATAGTGGGGGAAGAGGTGGCTGGTTACTTTTAATGCATCTAAAACCAAGCTTCTATCTTTACATCATCAACGCTCTGTTCCTAATCTAGCATCAACTGAAATGAATGGCTCTCATCTTGGGGAGGCTTCATGTTTTGACAAGCTCCTGGGTTTGATCTTACTCCTGATCTGAAATGGAACACGTATATCAACTATGTTGCCCAGGCCGCTGGGAAAATGGTGGGGTCCTTCTACCGCTCCAGAAGATATCTCACTACTAATGCAATTCTATATCTGTATAAAAGCCAAGTACGTCCAAATATGGAGTACTGCTACCATATCTGGGCTGGAGCTTCTAAAAACAGCCTATCCTGCCTTGACGGAGTACAAAATAGACTTCATGGCTTAGTGGGGGATGCCCTTTTCTCTTCTCTGCAACCTCTCTCCTAGAGAAGAGACGTTGCGAGTATGTCTTTGTTTTATCGTTATTTCCATGGCAAGTGTTCGTCCGAGCTCCAATCTCTGGTCCCCCCTCGCCAATCTTTCACGATAAATACCTGTCTAGCTAAAACCACTGTCAGTAATTTCCACCGCTCTTTATCAGTGCCTCAATCAAAACGTAGATTCCATGAACAAAGCTTCTCTCTGAGAAGTGCACGCCTGTGGAATTCTCTTCCGTTTGCCTGTTTCCCACCTGACTACAATTTGGATGTCTTCAAGTCGAACATAAACAAATTCCTGATTAATCGCCCCCTTATGTAAGACACTTTATCAAATCTCTAATACCAACTATTACTACAATATTATCCCATTGATTATTGTACACACAATAATCCTTACCCCCAAGTGGCTTCCGGGCCTTGATAAGTGGTGATCCCCCATGTAAAAAAAAAAAATTGCCAGTGTACTGTCTTCCCGACTTGATCGTGTCTAATTTTATATTGTTTTGGGGCTAGTTTGCCGCATTCACTTATTTCATGGTTTATTGTTTCGTCTCTTTGCCCGCATAGTCTGCATCTGCTGTTTTCTTGTGTCTTGTCGATCCATGCTTTGATATGGTTAATTCTAATCACGTTATCTTGTGCAATTATTATTAGGGATCCAGCTTCCTTGTTTAAGTTTCCTTTTTGTAGCTATTTCCAAGTGTTTTCGTTAGTCTCATCTTTTGTCATCCTGATGAATCGACGGTGTAGCTGTTTCTCTTCCCATTTTTCTTTTCTTGTCCTGTTCATACATTCTTTTCTATTTTTTTTTTCTTCCGTCTCGCTTGCTGCAGTAATTTTTCTTTAATTCTTTTTTATGTTAGTTACAGTCTTCTATACAAACCTGTCCTCTTTCCTTTTCACAAATAGTTGGTCAGTATCATCCTTTGGGTGTAGTGAATTGTGCATCGTCATGAGTTTCCTGGTCTTCTGGTCGAGATTCCTCAGTTCTTCTTTAGTCCAGCTTATAAATGGTCCAGAGTATTTTACTGGTGATTCTGCCCACGTGTTTATTCATTTAATTAGGTTTTACTATATAGTTTTGTTTCAAGGTGTTTTCTTGTTCTTCTGAGGTATTTCTTTTCAGTTCTCTCTTTCATTTCTGTTGCTTTGATGGTGGCTGCTTCAAGAACTTCCAAGTATTTGTAGCTATCAGGTTCACCTAATTACTTCATCTAATTACTTCGAGTAGTACCATACATTCTGTTGTTTCCATTTCCTCTCCTCGTGCTCAGCAGTACACACTTTTCCATACTGAATTCTATTCTGGCTAATGATTCTGGTCTTGTTTATTTGCGTCTCTAGTTCTGTCTTTGTTTTTGCAAACAGTTTTAGGCCATTCATGTACATTAGGTGGTTTATTCTTTCTTCTGTATTAGTGAACTTGAATCCGGATTGGCATTTTCTTAGTATATTGTTCAGGGATATCATGGCTATAATGAACAGTAATGATGAAATGGAATCATCTTGGAACATTCCTCTTATAAATATTTGGATTTCAGTTATGTATCGTCGACCAGCTGTCAGTTCAAGTCTCCATGTTCTCATTGCATTTTCTATCAAATTGATTATTTTACCTGGTATTTTGTACATTCTCAAGCATTCTAGTATCCATGCTTGTGGGATCGTATCATATGTTTTCTTATAGTCTATCCATGCCATGGCTAAGTTCTTTTCTACTTTTAACTCCTTCAGAATGCTTTGGTTTATGTATAATAGGTTATGTGTTCCTCTTTTTCCTTTCTGGCATCCTTTCTGTTCCTCTGGAAGCAGTCCGCGATTATAAAGGAAATGATAAATTTGTTCCCTCAGTTGTGCTGTAAGTATTTTCCACATTGTAGGTAAACATGTTATTGGCCGATAGTTACTGGGGATGTTTACTTTTACCTTGTTTTTTTCTTTTTTATTTTTGAACTGGTGTGATTCTACCTTTTATCATCCATTCTGCTTCATAAATACATTTTTCCCGGTTCTGAATTAATCTTTCATTAAGTGTTGCGAATTTCTTAAACCAGTACACGTGTATTCCATCGTGGTCTGGTGCTCTCCAGTTTGCAATTTTCGACGGGTTTCCTTGAGTGTTTCCTTGCTGATTTCCTTCTCTGTCTCTTCTTCGATTTCCTGTGACTCTACCTTCATGTCTTTCAGTCATCAGGCATCTCTACTATGACCATGTCGCTCTTCCCATATCTGGCTCCAGTAGTGCTTTGTTTCTGTTGGATCCAGTTGTTCTCTTCGTGTTTTTCCTCTGTTCATATTCTGATAGAAATGGCTTTCATTGTTTTCAAAGGTCATGGTGTGCGTGCATTGTTCAGATTTGTATCGGTGACTTGTATTATACACTGTAATTCACTGTTCTGTACATACACGATAAACAAGCCTACTTCTCTCCGCACGACACTGCCACCCCCACCACCCTAATTTCTGTCTATTCCGAAAGCCATGCTTACGATGGTGAGATTAGGCGTGTCTATTCCATACAACATTCTTAACATGAGGAAGTTAGGGGTGTCTATTCCGAAAGCTGTTCTTAACATTAGGACGTTGGGGATTGGCCATCATCAACAACCGTAGTTTAATTTTTTACGAGGGCCGCATACTTCCACCGGGCACCGCTGGTAACGGATCCTGCTAGTGTATATATATATATATATATATATATATATATATATATATATATATATATATATATATTATAATAATAAAGCAGTATTCCTGTCTGTGTTTGTTTGTTCACAGTATACGTCATATATGGCGTAAAAGCAGATGATATATATCATTATATGTGCAGTATATGACATGTATGACATCTGCTATAGCAGCATATATGATGACGTCATATATCACGTCATAGCAAAAAGAAAAATTCCTGGGCAAGGCCGGGTAGATTATCTAGTATATATATATATATATATATATATATGTGTGTGTGTGTGTGTATGTGTGTGTGTGTGTGTGTGTGTGTGTATACGAGAGGAAATTAAAAACACGACTAATCTAAACACAAAATGCAACATTACGAATCCCTGTTGTTGAATATTTTGTGATTGTTTACTGCGTAGCTCTTTGACTGATTTACATGTGTTTAATTTCCCTCAATTCCTGTGTAAATTTCCGGTAGCCTAAAGGTGATTTTGTGACTACATTTGAAACTCCCGTGTTGTCACTTCTTGCCCTAATGATTGCATAAGCATGTAACACTAGTGTGTCTGTAGATATACAAATAATTATTATTATTTATTTTGAAATATGACCGTTATATATATATATATATATATATATATATATATATATAGACAGTAGTAGACCAGAGTCTAAAAGAGCAAAACCCCAGTTAAATATATTTAAAGGTACTGTGCTCGGATTATGATATGATAAGCTCAATAGATGTAATTACCTAGAGCTAAATTAATAGAAAGTGTGAAAGATTAATAATTGTGAAATTATTTATCAAGTTTCCATAGGGGGAAACATAACAACATAAAATTGATATGTACGATCGTTTCGGAAACAATATCCTTTTATTTCTTTTAATATTTACGAATAAAACCATTGATAAATAAAGTAAAATATTTCTGGATATCGTCTCCTCGTCAGCATAAATGGAGGTGGGCGAATGGGTTGCAGTTATGATTGGAAAATACACCAAATTTTAACTAGCTTATTGAAGCAAATATAGTTGGCGAACCTTTGTGAGGGTGTGGTTCCATATTGTTTTTAAAACCCGTAAAGAGACCTCTCGTTGTGCAAAACTTCATTGATAAGCATATTTTTTCAATCTAAAAGAGATCCGTGATTTTGTGTCTAAACATTTCAAATTTTACATGGTATTCAGACATGCAGCAAGCTTTTAAATCAGTTGTGGGGCGAAATTTGGGTGCCCAGAGGTCAAAGTTGACAGAGTTGATCTTTTCAGACTCTACCAAACTCCTCTATCAATTTTGGGTCTAAACACTTGAAATTTTAGATGTAGATTACCTGGACATGATTTAAACATTTTAATATATATATATATATATATATATATATATATATATATATATATATATATATATATATATATATATATATATGTATGTATGTATGTATATATATACAGTAGCGTCCAAAAGTTAAGGGCTAGTAGTTTCAAGACAAGTTTAAGTACTTTTTAAGAAAACCCGTTCATTTAAAATACTTAATATGCATATATACTTATAGATATACTCATCACTCATGTCTCGCCTAAATTTCATAAGCATCCGTTGGATATTTTTGAAGTTATGACCAATAACACAAAAGTTTGTCCAAATTCTCGTAGTCCAAAAGTTAAGGGCTAGGCGGTATAATCTTTAATTATTATAACAGTAAGGTACTGTATAGGTGGACAGGAGTTATCGCCCCTGAACATACTTTACATAAGTGGAGTTTCCAACGGGTAAGAGTTATCGCCCCTGGCTCATAACTTTACATTTGTGGACTTCGCTCTCCTATAAAAAGAGAGAGAAACGTCCATCTTCATTCTGAAGTCGACACACGTCGTTTCGCTGTCAGACAGGTACTATGAATAATCCTACTTCAAATTTTTACTAAAGAACATTAAAATTATTGTAATTGGGTAAAAGAAATGAGTGTTTGTATCGCACTAGTACAACATGGAAGCAAAACAACGTCGTCCCGTTTCTGTCGAAGAAAAACAGCTCATTATTCATCTTCATAGTAATGGCAAGAAAACTTCTGAGATTGTTGACACCGTAGGAAGGTCTCCTAGTGTAGTAAAGCGTATTGTGGCACATTTCAAGCAGTCAGGATCAGTGGCAGCTGCCCCAAAATCTGGTAGACCTCGAATCGCAACTGCTCGACAGGATCGTCTTATTGTCAAAATGTCACTTAAAGAGAGATTTAACACTGCTGCTAAAATATCTTGAGAACTAAAGAAAAGGTCTATTGTTCAAGCGTCTCGGCAAACTGTTACACGCCGGTTGCACGCTTCTGGATTGCAATCTCGAGTGCCAGCAAGGAAGCCTCTTATCTCCAAAAAGAATCAGAAACTCCGCCTCGCTTTTGCCCAAGAACACGTTGTGTGGACAACCGAAAACTGGTCCCGTGTGCACTTTAGTGATGAATCGAAGTTTAACGTTATCAGATCTGATGGCAACACGTATGTCCGGCGAAGAACTGGTGAGAGATTGGAGGTTAAGTGCGTGAAAAAAAACTGTGAAATTTGGAGGAGGAAGTGTAATGGTTTGGGGCGTTATGTCAGCTGCAGGTTGTGGACCACTGATCCGTCTGCAAGGTGGAATAAATGCAGAAGTTTATAAGCAGATTCTACGGCAGCATGCAGTTCCTAGTCTTCGGTCGTCGCTCTATCAACCTGCAATTTTCATGCAGGATAACGCTCCTTGTCACACTGCTAAGAAAGTAAAAACATTTTTAGACGAGGAAGAAGTTGAAACGATGCATTGGCCCCCTCAGAGTCCAGATCTTAATCCTATTGAGAATATCTGGAAAATAGTTGGTGAACGTGCTCAACTTCAGTGTCCAAAAAATCAAGAAGAACTCTGGCAGTGCTTACATGCTGAATGGAGTGCGATAACGTCAGCGTTTTGCAAGAAGTTGGTGGATTCCTGTGCCAAGAGGTGTCAAGAAGTCATAAATAGCAAGGGTTTGTTTACCAAATACTAGTTAGTTGGTAATTTCAGCCATTCACAGCAAGGACAAAAGCCGCAATCGTGTTAGCCCTTAACTTTTGGACACACAAATTTTTAACAATTTTATTTAAAATGGTAGTTATTCAAAAAATACTTAGTGTAGGCTAACGAAATTATGACCCATTGAAGATATACATGTTATCTATATAATTGTGAAGTATTTTTTTGTTGTTCGTGTGTATTTGTTTCAAATATATGGTTAAACTTGCTGAGGTTTTACTAGCCCTTAACTTTTGGACGCTACTGTATATGTATATATATATATATATATATATATATACATATATGCATATATATATACATATACATATATATATACATATACATATATATACATATATATACATATACATATATATATACATATATATATATACATATATATATATACATATATATATACATATATATATACATATACATATATATATACATATACATAGGGCCCGAGCAAAGCCGGGCTGAACTGCTAGTCCATAATATAAGGGGCAAGTGTCGCTGTATATGCGTGTAAGTTTGTATGTCTGGCTAAAGTTAAAAAAAGAAACAAAAAAAAAGAAAAACGACAAAACAAATATCTTCAAAATCCGTACTGTTTTGATCGAAGTTGCTCCAGCTGAATAATAAATTTAGAAAGAATTCTTTATTATTCGACCATAAACTCGCGTAGATTTCGACGGCGATGTACTAACTAAAAAGAAGTAACTGTTTGTTTGTTTTTTAATCACGGAATTAATACTTTTATGCCAACTCATTCCTCGGGGATTCTATAAAAATGAGTTGTCTATGTGTGTGTACTTCTAGAGAGAGGAATCAGCTGTGCGGAGAAACGGAGATGAGTAAAACAGGGGGAGGGTCTAAAAGAAAAAAATGGACAAGAGATAGTGGTTTTAATATAAATATATTACGCGTTCGCCCCGAGCATGCCATGTATCCCTGCTAGTTAATTGTAAATGTTGTAAGCTTGGAAGAATAAATGAAACAACAACAACAACAACAACAACAACAAAAAGTATGCTGACAGTTTTTTGACGGGGTCACCACCATACGGATAACGGACGCATTAAATATGAGATTTGAAAATATCTACTTCCCTCCTTTTCCCATGTACCTCTTTCACTTCCTATATCTATATTTCATGCTTCAACCCTCCGTTATCCCCCCTCTCTCTCTCTCTCTCTCTCTCTCTCTCTATCTATCTATCTATCTCTCTCTCTCTCTCTCTCTCTCTCTCTCTCTCTCTCTCTCTCTTCGTTTATATATTTCACCCGTCAACCCTTATGCAAAAAAAAAAAAATTTTCAAATGAAAACAGAATGTTCACACACTGCCAGAGGCGACAAAGTACCAATGTCCTGTGTTGTTGTCTACTATTTTTCCGGTTGATTCGCTATCTCGTAAGTCATCCTCTCTAGTCACGTGATCATTATGATGTATTAGCGTTACCCGGGAGTCTTCCCACATTCATTGTTCCCCTCATTAACACCGCTTTCCCCATTTAGACTCTTAATTAGTTCCGTGTAAAAAAGGTGCTTGTTATAATAGAATCGACGAATTGATTTTTTTTTATTATAAGTAGTTTTAAGCAATAACAACATTTATGAATAGTAGGATTATTAGTGAAAAAATAGGATTAAGATTAGAAGAAAAAAACAAAAAAACTTCGATGTATGTATTGGATACCTAAAATGCACAAAAACCCAGTTAGCGCTAGGTTTATTGTAGCCTCAAAGAATTGCATTACCAAACCTTTAAGTAAAGCTATATCTAAAGTGTTTAAATTAATTGTAAATCAAATAAATAATTTCCAACAGAAAATATAATTCTATAGTAAATATAAATTTATTTTGGGTTGAAAATAATTCACACACAGTCAAAGAAAAATTAAATGATATAAATTCTAGAATAAAAGCAAAGTATATAGCGACTTATGATTTTAGTACGTTATATGCTAAAATTCCACACAAAACCTTATAAAAGAATTAAACAATACTGTAGATCTTGCATTTGAAGATAGTAAAGGTAGACTTTTCAAATTTTACAGTTTTCTGTTGTAAAAATAAAAACAGCAAAACTAGTGTTCGCAAAGGTATTTATTAAAGAAAGTTATTTTGAGATAGGTAACAATATATTACTCCAAACTATAGGCGTCCAAATGGGATTAGATCCTGCACCATTTTGTGGCAAATCTGTATTTACATACTTGAGTATATATATATATATATATATATATATATATATATATATATATATATATATATACTAGCAGAAGTACCCGTCGTTGACTGGGTTCAAAAACAGCCTACAGAAAATGGACTGTGATTGATGAAAGTATGATAGGTTATGAAAAGGAGGGGGTTGTAAAGAGATAGGTTTTGATACTCAAAAATTTTACCCTAAGCAAAATGTGATGAAAGTAAAGATAATTTTCACGAAAATATATTTTTATATCAATTTTGTTTCCATTCGTAGCCAAGAATGACCAACAAAATGATGTTTCTTTACAAAGAGAAAATGTTATATATATAATAATATAAATATACAAGAAATAAATGTTACCATAGTCAATAAAAGTTACTTGGTTTGTATTGTTAAATAGTTTGTAAAAAAAAGTTTTTTTTGTTTTTTTTTTAATTCACGAACCGTTTTAAAAAATCAAAATGGCAGCGACTTTGAAATGGAGAGCCCCGATTTCAATTTGAAAGAGGGGCACCTGAGCATTCTGTGTTAACAATTTAAGAGAGTTCCGTCAACGTAAGGAATATTTATAAACATATTTTAATGTTTTCCGTTATTTTGTGCTTGAGGAATATTCGATTATGGCATGTGTAGTTTATATAAAAATTCATTTAAGTAGTTATCGTCTCAAATTTCATTTTAATTTCGGTTCGCTGAAATTATTTCAAGTAAGGAGAATTAAAAACTATTTCAAAACAAAAAAGAACTTGAACTGAACTTTTATTGACTATGGTAACATTTATTTCTTGTATATTTATTTTTTCGGGTAGTCGTTTGTTGGCTTTTGTGCTAAACACTCTTACTATATAATATCGACGAAATATCGAAAAACAAAGAAACAAAAACAGTTTTGAAAAATAATGAAGCTGTACTTACTTTAGTAAAATAATCCGAAACAGCAAAATGGGATATTAAAAAAGTAAACACGTAATTACTTTAGTTGTAAAGCCAAGAATCTAAATAAATATGAATAAGAAGAAAATGGTGCCCTTTTCAAGCAGAAGAAAATGGCACCCTTTTCAAGCAGAAGAAAATGGTGCCCTTTTCAAGCAGAAGAAAATGGCGCCCTTTTCAAGCTTCGTTTCAGTCTTACAGTATTGAACGGTGTAGTATTGCGCCGTCAGATCCAGGGTTGTACTATTGTAATGTAAAGAACACGCAGAAAGGGTAGTAATCAACTGAATTTCTTCTAGTACACTGACAAAAAAAGCTTAAACAGATATATAAATAAAAATAAAAAGGTTATGTAAAAAGACATGTAATCACGTGAGCAGGATTTTTTCCTTCTTGATAACAAGTAACGTTCTTATTTTTTTTAATATGTATCTATTAATCTATTTTCGAAAGAGTGCCACGTGCAAGTGGAGAAGGAAAAAACAGAGTTATGCAAAATTTGTGTCGAGAATTGTCTAAAGTTCCGACATTTTTTGGGGTTTTTTGGCTTTCACTTTAATAAGAACGTGAATTTATGAGGTGAATTTATTCGACACAATATGATTCAACTCAAAAAAATACATGAAAGCTAACGTGAATTAAGACTGAAGTTAAGGTGTTATTATCATTGTGGACCCTCACCCCTTTTAAAAAAACCTTGTGAAACTTTGTGACATATTTCCATTCTATGGAGGTCAAGCGCAAACGAACACCCAATAATTTTATTATATCATATTTCTACAAACTGAAAC
>NC_136490.1:41308129-41448129 GCF_053919585.1 Euprymna scolopes | reverse complement strand
TAACTATGGATACATTAATTATAATTATAAATTTACTAATTATTAAATAGAATATTTTCGGCAGAATACACATGAATTAATAGAACTTATTAGTCCGAATAGATTGATTGAGTAACTTTATTTCAGAATTCAACATGGCGTAATGGAAACATTAAAAGGCATTTACAGCTTCTCTTCCAATTTTCGAATTTTAATCATGTCAAAACGCATTTTATTTCCTTTTGATGGATTGATCGTTGCTATTTCTTCTGACAAGTTAAGAGCAAAATAGTTTCACTAATTGATAAAATAAGTAAGTAGTTGATTTTATGCTACGAAACAGATGCTGTCAAGAATTGTAAATTTCAACTGAATTAAAGGAATACATTATAAGATGGTCAACATCATGAACTTTGGAATATAGTCTTTTGTCATTTATTCACTATGTTGCTCTATAATTACATCGAGCATCTTAAATAATGATTGGTATATATTATTAAAAAAAATAAGTAGATTTCCACAGGAATATATATATATATATACGCTGACGAGAGGTAATGACCTCGAAACACGCGTGTACGTAGATTACTGTTTTAAAATAATAAATAAATAAAAATGTTATATACGTCCAAACAAATTAAAAGGGCGACTTTCTAAGTAAATAAAAAAATGAGCTTCGAGGCGGAGCCAATATTAACCGTATGTATCGCTTGAAAAAAAACAGCAATAACAAATCTATTATATATATATATATATATATATATATATATATATATATATATATATATATATATATAATAAATATATAATAAAAAGCTGAACGTCTGTGTGTGTGTGTGTCTGGTCACGAATAGGCTCCTATATGGTTGACTATTATAGAAACCTGATCACATATAATGATAGATGTATCGAGACACAGGAATGAGTATGTTTGATCTGGCATAATGATGATCCATTTAGATTGTGGGGTCTGCGTACGCGCCTGGTCTACAAAGTGTGGAAATAAAAAAAAAATTAAAATTAAAAAAAAAAAACGTTTACAAGTGTTTTTAATATAGATGTATATAATAATACGTTGATAAGTATGTTTTAACTTAAATAGGGATGGTATAATAAAATTGTGGTGTCTACGTTCGCGCCTGGCCTCCATAGAATGAAAATAGGCACAAACTTTAATAAAGACTTTTCATATCTATCTGCGTAAGTATACTTTGATAATTATGTTTCAGTTTGAAGAAATGTGGTATAATAAAATTATGGGGTGTTCGTTCGCGCCTGACCTCCATAGAATGGAAATATGTCACAAAGTTTAACAAGGTTTTTTAATATCGATCCACAAAATATTGTGATAAGTGTTTCAGTGGGAACAGGTATGGTATAATAAATTATGGGGTTTATCTATTTTATTTTTACTTTCATCATAGTTTGCTTTGGTTTTGATACCCCCAAATTCGAAGCTATCTTTTTACAACCCTTCCTTTTTCATAACCTATCATACTTTCATAAATCAGAGTCCATTTTCTGTAGGTTGTTTTTTAACCCAGTCAGCGAGGGGTACTTTTGCTAGTGTGTGCGTGTGTGTGTGTGTGTGTGTGTGTGTGTGTGTGTGTATGTATATATATATATATATATATATATATATATATATATATATATATATATATGAGAAAGAGGGGGGAGAATGGTCAAATAGATATATCTACGTTTTGAAGTAGTAGTAGTAGTAGTAGTAGTAGTAGTAGTAGTAGTAGTAGTAGTAGTAGTAGTAGTTGGTTGGTTGGTTGGTTGGTTGGTTGGTTGGTTGGTTGGTTGTTTTTGTTTTACGGCATATCAACCCTTTTCGGGTTATTTAATGCCGAATCTAAGGATTTTGAAGAAAAAAAAATTTTAATAGAATATATTTGCTGTTTTCACGTCGGTTTCTATTTAATCCATAGTTGGGACCCTAACAGGTACTACCACTCCTGGTCAGAGTGGACCTGGGAGCAATGGTAATTAAAGAGTGGCTCCACACTCCCCAAAGCCCACAAGCTGGGGCCTCACCACTGGATGTAGTTTAAGGTCATATCCAGGACCCCCATTGAGGGACTTTTACCCTCTGCAGGTGGGCGCAGTCGGCGTATTCTAATGCCCCACCGACAGGGCCAAGTAGTAGTAGTTTGAAAATAGTAATGTTAAATCCGACCACTTGTTATTGCAACAAAAAACTAAAATGAAATTTTAATGGTACGGTGTTTCTCAATATCAAGAGTAAGTAGAGCAATCCGGTAAAAAGAGTTACGCCTTCTCTAACATCTTGGTGTAAGAGTCAGCGAAATGGGGCTCTGCGGGGCGCTTTCAACTACAGTCAATCTTTTTTCTTTTTTTCTTTTTTTTTTTTTTTTTTCATAATTACAATGCAAGTGTCGAAATATATAAGCCAACATAGGAATAGCTAATTTGTCATATATTAAACATGTTGCTCGATTTAGATTTCGAATTATTCGAAGTATGTATGACTGCGGATGTTTTCCTTATGTCATTGCATTTTTTGTGAGGCGGTGCCAGACGTTGCTAGACATAATAATATTCAACAGAACGTAACCTGTTGTATCTATGCAGGCATGTTGTCAGCGCCAGTAAGTTATAACTTCACTCTATATAATTATAAAACTCTGTGGACCTTTCGACCATCCTTGCTTGCTTGAATCTTGTGTTCGCTTTTAAAAAACGAGCATATAAGTGAATTTATATATATATATATATATATATATATATATATATATATATATATATAGTAATTAGTAATTTATAAAATATATATGGCGATTAAGCTACACTGAATATTCTGCGTTTCATCCATTTATAGGATTCGTCAGGCATGCCTGACGAATCCTATAAGTGAATGAAACGCAGAATATTCAGTGTAGCTTAATCGCCATATATATTTTATAAATTACTAACTAGCTCTACCTACGTATTGAGCACTTTTGAAGTAAATACTTAAAGTTTACGCATAAATCTATACTTTCGTATATTAAATTTATGTGAGTAAATGAAGTAGTTATATATATATATATATATATATATATATATATATATATATATATATATATATTAGTATTGGGACGATTAATCAGAATCGGAATCTGGAATCGAAAAAATCGGAATTTTGGTGGTTTCGGAATCGGAAAAAGTGTGCCTATTTTTCTTTATTTATCTTTTTTTTTTATTTGATTTTGCTTAAAACAAAATCTTCTACTGCTGGTAGTAATAATAAAATAATAAATATTTATTAGTTTTACCAGTAAAGCAAAAAACTACAAATCATCCCCACAAGTGAGTTTTTTTTTTCATTTCGAGAAAATATATGCAAATTTAACACATTTTTTTACTGAAATCCTGACATAATAACAATTTTATAGGTAAATATTTAGAGATTTATAAGGAATCCAAACCCGAATCGGTAATTGTATCGGAATTGGGAATTTAGTACGGAATCGGTAATTGTAGCGGAATCTAAAAAAGTATTGGAATCGTCTCATTTCTATATGACTACTTCATTTAATCACATAAATTAATATACGAAAGTATAAGTTCATGCGTAAACTAAGCATTTACTTCAACAGTGCTCAATACATAGGTAGAGCTAGGTAGTAAGTTAAGAAAATTTATATGGCAATTAAGCTACACAGAATATTCCGTGTTTCATCCACACTAGGATTCGTCATACTTATGCCTTAAGCCTGACGAATCCTAGTGTGGATGTAACGCGGAATATTCTGTGTAGCTTAATTGCCATATATATATTTCTAACTTACTATATATATATATATATATATATATATATATATATATATATATATATATAACTTTAGTGCTATAAACTAGAATCGAAACTAGCACATACAACACTTCATTCTAATTACTTAGCTTACTTAGCCGCTGAGCCACGCTTATATATACTCTCAGTGGTTGCATTTTGAAATGTCGGAAGGGTGCGTCGGCTACGCGAGATAACCATCAGGGTGTGAGTTCCGTTATAGAAGCGCTGATTTAATTTGAATAAAATAAAATACACATAAGGTGCGCTTAAAAGCCGAATTACAACTCAATATTACGAAAACAAACAAATATTTTACTTGTTTGAAATTTATAATTTAAATAAATTTCAAAGTCAAACTTCATCCGCAGTATTTTGTACAAGTTTTTGTCTTTCTTTTTTCTTCTGTTTTCGTTCCATGTTGTAAAGTTGAAGAAAAAAAGTCAGGTAATAAAGATCCGCACGTTGTCTCTCAGCGGTTGTATTTCTCTCGAGAGTTGATCATTTAAAATCACAATTTTGAAACAACGCGCGTATTTCAATCTTATATGTGACTGCTTGTCATCTATAGGAATGATGAGAAGAACAAGAATAAAAGAAATCACCTATTAAGATGAGATGTCACGGAAATTTTTGATCATAAACAAATGTTTATTTGAAAAAAAATCCGCGTTCTACTGGCTTCCTAAATTATATATATATATATGTATATATATATATATATATATATATATATATATATATATATATATATAACTACTTAATTTACTCACATAAAATTAATATACGAAAGTATAGATTTATGCGTAAACTTTAAGTATTTACTTCAAAAGTGCTTCATACGTAGGTAGAGCTAGTTAGTAAGTTATAAAATGTACATGACGATTAAGCTACACTGAATATTCCTCGTTTCATCCACTCTAAGATTCTAGAGCGCATAAGCCTGAAGAATCCTAGAGTGGATGAAACGCAGAATATTCAGTGTAGCTTAATCGCCATATACATTTTATAACTTGCTATATATATATATATATATATATATATATATATATATATATATATATATATATATATATATATATATATATATGTATATATATATATACTAGCTGGGAACCCGACGTTGTCAGGGATTGAATTAGAATGAAATAATGTTCCACAATTCCAATACTTTATTGTCATCGAAATCGATAAAATCGGTCATTTTCAATCAAATCGATCGATTACTTGTTCTATTCGGGAACCTACCTCGGTGTTCCAGAAGGAAGCTTCACATGCGTGAACGTGGTGACTTAGTCTACAAATCATTGTAGTCTACATTGCACTGTGGAGAATCTACTGTTGATTTTATAAAATTATTTTCAGATAATGGCGTTAATTAAACTTTAAGATGCAGATGTCCAGTATAATCGTTCGATTGTGCTCTAAACAGAAACATTTATTTCGAACGCGCCCCTGTTTTATCAAAAAAACCTACTGTTGATTTTATATGCTGAGCCTTTCTGCTTGTGCAGTGATGAAACTTCTTTAATGCTCTTGTGATGTTAGGCGGTATTAACTTTAGTCAAAATTGGACTGTTGCTGCTTTAATTGGATTTTTTTCAATTGTTGATTTTCAATACGTATCCGGAGCATTTCGATGCGAAACCTACCCAAAACACTCTCAGACACATAAAGTAGATGTGTTTGGAAAGCATCTACCCATATATATATATATATATATATATATATATATATATATATATATATATATATATATATATGAATAAAGCTTAATAAAATACGTTGAGAAACACTTTAGCAAAAGTTTAAAACATCTTTATTAGTCGGAAAGGAAACGCATATAGAGGTGATTGTCCTTATTCCGCGTACAATTATACAGATGTGAATGTAAGGGCCATCTGCCAATATACTTATGCGGTCTTCTATGCCAAGATATAAGTATGAATACACCTGGTGATATTTTTAATGTAATATTTATTTGTCCGTTTTATACATTTACCCAGAAAATGAAGGATGACCCAGTTAAGAGTTGGAGTGTGTGTGTATGTGTGTGTGTATGTGTGTGTGCGCCCGCGCGTATGTGTTTATTGTAATTGCAATTGATTCATTGTTTAATCCCGCTTGAAATAAAATACAGCTGGTTTCTGCTAGAGAAATCGCTGGTTTTCTTATAATAATCATTGCAGTATTCGAAACAGAATTTCAGTTTATATATATATATATATATATATATATATATATATATATATATATATATATATATACACTGTACTTTGTTTTTACATAAGCATGTTTCAGTCAGCTATTTACTAGTAACTAGAGATCTCTTCAGGCGATAAACTTATATGAAAGCAAAGTTTGCAACATATTACTGCTTATGTAAAAACAAATAAAGAATATATCCTGCTCTGCTTTGCTATTGAACATTCTTGTATTAACCTTGTTAAACTTCATAGGTTAGTTAACCTCTGGAAAACAGTAACCTCATATTATATATATATATATATATATATATATATATATATATATATATATATATATATATATATTAATGGTGAGACCATTAATCGGAATCGGGAATTGGAAAAAGCGGAACATCGGTATCGGAATCGGAAAAATTATAGTCTAATTTCCGATTCCAGGCCGTGATTAGCGTAATGGTTAGGAGCCTTGACTGTCGTAGAGGCGATCGGGTTTCAATCCTGGCTTGAGGTAGTTGCCTATCTAGCTGAACTCATGAGCTGTGAAACAGCGAAACAGTACTGCATGTGGATGACTATAATGCTCCTTATCTTGAGTTGAGCATATTGAGAAGTGATACACGAATTACCATTAGCGTATAAAACGATGCTCTTTGTGTAAGCAAATCGAGCTTAGGTATTTCGGACGATGTCAAAACATCGTTAATTCACGACTCGCACAGCAACCGCCGATTAGTGTAATGGTTAGGAGCCTTGACTGGCTTGAGATAGTTGTGAAACAGTGAAACAGTACTGTATGTGGATGACTACATACATAAATACATATGTAACAGAGCCGCTGACGCTGAGTTAGCAGCAGGAGCCATATGCAAATGACCAAGCTGGCTATGCGATTTAACATTAGAGAGAAAACGGACACACGTGTTCAGCGAAACAGGTATTCGAGACGTGTCTGAAACATAGAAGATTCGAGATACGAGAGAGCAGAAATAAACGTGTTACACACGTAGCCCAAGAGCAACAGGGAAAGATATGTCCTAAACATGGCCAGACAAAGAGTACCACCTGTTCGACACGGAAGAGTATTGTTAAGCACATTAGAGTTCGAGAAAACTTTTGAACAAGAGATAAGCTGTTGTTCTGGAAGTACCTGTAAATAAATGTCTGTTGTTTTAATTGCAAAAAGAAGTCAGTAAAATTCTTTCTTTTGTTTTCTTGTGACTGTTTGCCTACAACGTGTGGGTCCCAAGTGTGGACATGTAACGACTACGTTACACATACATGCATAGAGAGAGAGAGAGAGAGAGAGAGGAATGAGGGAGAAGAGAGAGAGAGACCAAATAATTATATTTATGTTTTGATGATGATGATGATGATGATGATGATGATGATGATGATGATGATGATGATGATGATGATTTCGTTTTGTTAATTTCTTCCTACTTTTTCTTTTTCTCCTTCTTCTTGGATTTTGCCTTCTTTTCTTAATATTTAGTTTTCATTAACCAACAGTATTGTTCAGTGATAATCCTTTGGTAAATAAAAATCATTTTCAAAACCTTTTATCACTTTGTTCAATAAGTCTGAATAAGGTACCAGTTTTGTGTACACGATCACCGTGACAACCGGTATATGGATAGAAGAAGAGCAAACATAATCTTGACGTTCTTAGTAAACTCTCATATCGTCTTTAAAAAGAAACAAGTCAAATAATAATCTACGTTCACCACATAAATAGATAGACATCATCAAAGCTTTGTATTTCGTTAGATTAAATCCATTTATTGCGTTCGAATTAGACGATTCTACTGTTGACATTGGTTTCATCTTATATATATATATATATATATATATATATATATATATATATATATATATATACTAGAATTTCAGCCCGGCGTTGCCCGGGTGTTTGGAAGTGTATATTGAGCAAAAAAAAAAAATGCAGTCAATTTTTTTTTTAATTTGACCCCTATTACGACCCCTTAACATTTATTGTTTTGGGCTCAAATTAATTTATTGTTAGATCCATGTCCAAGGAACCTATATGAAAAATTCCAAGTGTTTAGACCCAAACTGTTTGTCTGTCTGTCTGTGTGTCTGCGTACATTTCCCTACACAATAACTCTGTCAATTTTTAATCTACAGACTCGAAATTTGATATACAGAGTACTGAGATTACTGAAAAGTCAACAAATAAATCTATTCATTTTCCTTGGCTGAAAAGGTATTTAATCAGACCGTGTAAAGGTTAAAATGTTATCGGGCATGTTGTTTAAAATTACCTTAAGTCTCAAGTTGCTTGAAAGATATTCTTGTAGGACAAATAAAGGGCATACATTTCATTTAATGAAAACATTTAATGCGCATAAAATCATTCTCTCTCTCTCTCTCTCTCTCTCTCTATATATATATATATATATATATATAGAGAGAGAGAGAGAGAGAGAGAGAGAGAGAGAGAGAGAGAGCAAAATGGTAATTAGTAAAAACCTGAAGAAACTAGCATGGGTGCCCAGTGTTGCCCAGGTGTTTGGAGGTGTCTGCTAGGCAAAAAAAATGTGGTAGTAGAAAGGCAGGCTTGACCCGTACTGCGAAGGAGGAGAAGAACGGGGAAAAAACGTTACGTCTTTGCTGTTACGACCACCGCCGAACCGAAAGTGACGTAGGTTTAAATTAAGGCTAGACAATCGAAAAGAGGGGATGACTTTCGACAATATCGGCGAAAAAAGCGAATCCTTCTTGTAGAAAAGTGCCCAGTTGAAGGTGAAGATATTAATGTTTTTAGCCAAGTTTTCGATATTTGTCGGCTGAAAGGTCGAGCTTCAAAACGATACTAGTCTTGGTAAAATCCATCGCCTCTGTCGAATGTTTTAGGCAGACATGCAAGCATACATGCATACATCTATATATTGGTAGCTCAAATTTTCAACCCAAACCGATTAAAAAACTTGCCCTATCTCTGAATGCCCTTTATGTAAAATGTAAAATGTTTAGACCAGATTTGTCTGAGTAATTTGGTAGAGACCGCATAGATATACAAGCATGGGTGCCCGGCGTTGCCCAGGTGTTTGGAGGTGCATTCTGAGCAAAAAAATAAAAAATAAATTTAAAAAATATGGTAAATTTTTTTTAATTTGATCCTTATTATGACCCCTTGATATTTATTGTTTTGGGCTGAAATAAACTTATTAAGTTAGATCCATGTCCAAGGAACCTATATCTAAAATTTCAAGTGTTTAGACCAAAAATTATCGCAGGAGTTTGGTAGAGTTTTCAAAACTCAAATCGTTCAACTTTGACCCCTTACTCGTCAAATTTCTGGCCACAAACCGATCCCATTGATTTTCCCAAAGCCCAGTATCCTGTATATCAAATTTCAAGTCTGTAGACTTAAAATTGACAGAGTTATTGCGTATGGAAATGTAAACAGACACACACACTTTCACTTTTATAGACATAAAAATAATAGATAGATAGATTTGTTTAACAAAAATATATACGCATACATAAATATATATGGAAACAATTTTGTGTTTACTATAAACTTTTTCCGCAAATATTATGCAAGTATATATCATGCAGAATATTTGCATGAATATAATTACAGTTAATAGTTAACTAAAGATGATTATCCCGTTAGAAAACCGAAGCAACTAATAGGGACTTAATTAAAATGAATGTTTAAAAGAATATGCAAATAAGTTAGATCGTTTGCTAGTGAATGCAATTCCACAACCAAGATATAACAAATTGTATTTTCTTTTTAAATAAATAGAAAAGAAGGTTTTTATTATGAATATCAATACAGACAAAAGTAAATCAGATTTATAGGAATATAGAAGAAGATAGATATCTATATAAATATGTTCTATTATTTTGACAAGCATGCATACGACCGGCGCTTGCACACTGAATCGGGCATTTAAAACTTCAAACCAGCATGGCACGCGAAAGAAAAAAATGTATTATCAATTCACTTGGTTAAGATTGTCCTATAACATTAATATTTATTCTCGCTTTAAGTTTACAGAATCATTCAGTTTGTACACCAGAATTATATATATATATATATATATATATATATATATATATATATTATCACTCTCTCTATAACGTTGTCAGAGAACCAACACGTTGTAGCCTCAGCCGCAAAGCAGACAAAGAATAGGAAAGAGGAAAGAACTTCAACTCGCTTTTTTGCACAACAACATTTATTACCCCATTCTCCGCCACGCGTGACTTCTCGTTGTGGTTGTAACGTCTCTGACGTGATCGTCTTCTCAAAGACGCTTTTTTCTTTTTTATAGTCTTCTTTTTCTTTACCGTGACGTCATTTCACCATTGGCTCGGTATTTGCTTATATAGCCGTCCGCGCTATGTTACATCTCTGCATCTATCTATCACACTCTTGGTCAAAAACTGTAGATGTAATACTTTACACGAATTTGTATTTTTTTAATCGTATTTATTTGTCTTAATCGGGCAGCTGACGTGACGTGTTTCAGAATTCATAATGATCAGTTAATTAGTTTAAGAGTGACTGCTGTAGATACAACTATAAAAACATATGCACATACCTAACGTTATATAAATAGATACATCCATAGCCTTGAGCCCCTTGAGGGCATTGACCATCTACAACTTTGTAGATGCTTTTGTAGCGAGGAGTTCTTTTTTTCGGGGTGAAGATACATACAGCTCGTAGCTTTCCCAAATTGTCACCCGTCTGGTACTAGCCAGGCTCAACGTTGCTTAACTTCGGTGATCTGGCGAGAACTGGTGTGTCAACGTGAGTTGTGTTGTACTTAAATAGATACATGTATTCATGTTATGTTTTCGTGACCTTCTCATATGAAACGGCTTTTTTTTATTGCAATTACTGATTACAGTATAGACTTAAGTGTTAGCCTTATTTTAATCTACTATTTTACGTCGACGTTTAATGCATACTTGAGAGAAGGTATAATTACACTTCGCCTAGGTTGATAGATGACAATAAAATTGAAAAATCAGAAGAAAATAAAGTGACTACTTTGATTATTCGATTTAGTTTGACGTCATTTTCGCCATTGCATATTATGAATAAGTTACGGGTACGACAGATGTTGAAGTCGATAACAAAAATAACATGCCTCAGCTTGAAGAATGGATAATGTAAATCGTTTGAAGGAGCATTGAGATTAATGCTCTATTTTAAAATAGAGATATTATTTTAGAAAAACCCTACCCCAAAATACTCCCGTCATAAAATACTTCCAAAATGTAAAAAAAAAAAAGAGTTGTTTTTTTTTTTGTTGTTGTTTTGTTTTTTGTTTTTTTTTGTTTTGTTTTGTTTTGTTATTTATTTATTTATTTATTTTCATGAAAATTGCTTCAGACAAGTCATGGAGCTTTAACATAGCGCGGACGGTTATATACAAATACCGAGTCGTGAGCGAAATGGCGTCACGTTTAGGAAAAAAAAAAAAGACTATAAAAAGGAGAGGGCACCTTCGAGAAGACGATCACGTTAGAGACGTGGATGACGTTCGAGATCACGTTAGTGATGTGGATGACGTTAGAAATCACGTTAGAGAAAACGATCACGTGAGAGACGTCACAGCAGAAATGAGAAGTCACGCGTGGCGAGAGATAGAGGAAATAAATGTCGTTGTACAACAAAAACAGAGTTCTTTTCTATTCTTCTGTCTCCTTTGCGACTGTGTCCGCAACGTGTGGGTCCTGTGTGTAAACGTGTTGGATAAAGTTACAAAGCCACCTGATGTAAGGAACTAAAAAAAACGGAAATACTATGTCAAGATCAAAAACTAACCAACTATTCGTATTAAATGGATAGATTCTGACCTAGAGTTTCTGTGTCACGATCATTACTGACATAAGTGCCACATCTGGATAAGAACTGCTAGAAATAACTTATCCTGCCTTGATAGAGTTAAAAATAGACTTTGTAGCCTAGTAGAAGATGCCCTTTTCTCTTCCCTGCAACCTCTTTCCCACAGAAGAGACGTTGCGGGCCTGTCTGCTTTATTGTTATTTTCATGGCAAGTGCTCGTCTAAGCTCCAATCTATGGTTCCCCCCTAGCCAAACTTTCACGAAGGACACTCGTCTCTCTGAAACCACTGTCAATAATTTCCTCCATCTATTATCTGTGCCTTAAACCTAAACGTAGATTCCATGAACAAAGTTTCTTTCTTAGAACTGCACGCCTGTGGAAGTCTCTTCCGTTTGCCTGTTTTCCAGCTGACTACAATCTGGTAGTATCCTAATCCAATGTAAACGTCACCTTAAGTAATCCCATTTACCAAATTTCCACTACAAACGATGACTACGACATGTTCTCCTTGACCACTGTACACTCATTAACCCTTATCCTCGATTGGCCTCCGGGCCTTGATAAGTGGTGACACCTATGCAAAAAAAAAACCCAAAAAAAGACGAATAAATAATATATCGGCATCTTCGTTTACTCGGATTCAAAATCATCTTCTTAATGGCAACTGCTAGCGTCTCTCTCGGTCCATTCTCACATAACAGAAGTAAAAAGGAAGAGGTAACTCCTTCTGGAACAGAAAAGGAATTAGCTCCCCTTGATCGTAGTCGCCAACCCCGACGCTGTCATATTCTCTTTCATCTTTTTTACTTTACTTGGAAGATTATCATTTATCAAGGCCTGGAGGCCACTCAAGGATTAGGTAGATGATGAGAAAACAGACCAGGCACGTTGGATATTGGGTAGGACTAGATTATCTAAATGGAAGGTGCAACAGAAATTTATTCAACTTAGATATAAAGACGACCATGTTTTAGTCAGTCAAGAAGCAGACCTTGGTATTGTGTTCCACAGACGGACAATTGAAGGAAAGAAACTATGTTCATGGAATTTTTGTTTAGTTTTGAGCACAGATAGAGAGTGAGGAACGTTGTTTGCATTTGTCTCAGCTAGACGTTTATTTGTCGCAAATGTTTTATGGGGAGGGACCATAGATTGGAACTCAGTCTAGCACCTACCATTAAAGTATCGATGAAGCAGAGATAGATCCGTTGTGAGAAAGAGGAAGTAGGGAAGCGAAAAGGTCATTGCATAAATTTCGAAGACGTTTCTGCAGACTGTCAAGACAGGAAATATTTCATCTTATGACATATTTGACTCTTGCACGGACAGAAGATTGTGTTGAGAATGGTATCGTGTCACCGTCTTTTACATTAGCGGCTGTTGAGGAGGCACGCACGGGTTAACAAATATAAAAAATAAAGCAAAACACAAAAAACACAAACTCCAACGCATTCTGCAAATATTAGTTGTACTGTGGGTGTGTGTGTAACACCATCGACCCTCTACACGCTATAATCCACATCTTAGGCCCTCTTTGTCATCAGTTAATCAATTCATTTCCACATCTGCTCCGAGCCATGACTTGCGAGTATTCTACTGTGTCCAACTCGCAACTGCCCTCAACTCTAATTGCCCTCAACCATCGCAAACCCAAGATAATCGCAAGTTTATTCTACTCATAAGAGTGACCATAAACTAATTCTAACCATATCGACTTTTCTGGCCCCAATCATCGCCACATCTTGACCAACAATCTCATTTCACTTTCCTTTTGTGTTCCTTGGTGAACAACTTCCAACCTATTGTCATTCCACCAACCCTTTTTCCCGTACATTCGTTCACCTGATAAATATATTTCCTGCTTCTTTTGTTATACTTTCTCCTCTTTCCTTTTTTCTTTCTAACACTAGCACAGGAGGAGCGTCGATAGTATGGCAGTCGTCCTATCTTACTAGGAAGGAAATAAAATGAATGACGATTTTCTGTTCTTAACAATATGCTACGAATCCGAGTAAACACGGATTTTTTAAGGGCCAAACTCTCTTCTTGATCTTCACCATTTATATCCCAAATCACATTCTTAGATCATTCGTAGACATTTATGCAGACGATACCACAATCTATAGCAACACTTCAAAGGCCGGCAATGACAAAGATCTTTCTGATTCTCTCTCTTCTGATCTTGAGCACATGGAGCAATGGGGAAAAATAGGGAAAAGGGTTGCTGGTTTATTTTAATGCATCTAATACTAAGTTTCTCTCTTTTCATAAAAATCGTTTTGACTCCCATTTTGCCCACAATTGAAATGAATTGCTGTTGTCATGGGGAAGCACCATGTCTTGACAAGGTTCTCGGACTTTCACTCCTGATCTGAAATGGAACACATTCATCAAATCTATTACCAATATCGCTGGAAGAATAGCGGAATCATTTTACCGATCCATAAGGTATCTTACAGCCGATGCAATCCTCTATCTGTATAAGAGCCAAGTATGTTCTGAAATGAAGTACAGTTGCCACATCTAGGTCGGAGCTGCTCGTTGCAGTCTATCTTACCTTGAAATAATTCAAAACCAGCTTCGAAATCTAGTAGGTCACGTCCTTTTCTATTTTCTGTAACCTCTTTCCCGCAGAAGAGACGTTTCAAGCCTGTCTCTGTTCTATCGTTATTTTCATAGGAAATGCTCGTCTGAGCTTCAATCTATGGTTCCCTCTTGCCAAAAAAAGCACTCGACTAGCTACAACCACTATCAATAATTCCCCCCTTCTCTATTTGTGCCTAAATCCAAACACCGATTCCATGAACAAAGCTTCTTTCCTAAAACTGCCTGCCTGTGGAACACTGTTCAACTGGCCTGCTTCCTGGCTGACTACAATATGGTGGGCTTTAAGTCCAATCTAAACAAGTTCTTGTTGAGCCGCTCCCTTAACTAATCAAAATTCGTTAAGTCTTGTCCTCGAGTGTCTTTTGGGCCTTGATAAATGTGCCTCCGTTTAAAAGAAAACTCCAAAAGTCCAACAAGACGATGCCATGTATGAGATGAAACAGTTTTTGTTTGCTAATTCTAGATTTTATACGCATCAACATTAATTTATATATACTATTTATTTGTTTACTTTTAGGAAGAAGACAAAAAAGCTGCATTTAGCAGTACAGTCAACTATGCAATCCATTCGTTGGCATGTGTGGCGAATCAGATTGGTATGGCGGCTGAAAAATTCCTGCAGTTCTTAGAACTTGAGAGCGGAAGCATTCACGAAGCTGAGTCGACCATTAATGAATTATCAACAGTAAGTAAAACCTTTTCTGTCAACTTTGATTTTCAGAATATTTTATTATTATGATTGGCTCACAACGAGCTTTCACACAAGTCATCAAAGACCTCATTGAATACAGCCTGCGGTGTTCCCTGGAAGCTGAGAGACAAGTCTCCCCAGATTTTCCAGTACTCTCCACCTCTTTCGATAATATTTGCAAATAAATTTGCATTATCGCAACAGCGGCTTGCCGTTAATTTCTTGTTGGCAGTGGGCATTGGTCTTTACTAGAATTTGAGTGGCAATAAGCCTCCCCAAGACCCCAGTTCTCTTCGCACTTATACAGTGGAGGGCTGGTCAGGGCTCACTCCTCGGTCTTTCTCTGTTTTTTGGGGGGGGGATAGTGATGTGGTAATGGGGGATGGGGGAGGGGCTAGAGAACTTATAGGCATGCAGCTTTGATGTTCTTGGTTCCTTGTAGTTCTTCATGTTTTGTCCCTGTAGCAGTTTGTCTGGTCTGCGCATGTGGTTTGTGTGCGTTAGTTTCCAAATTCAAGGATTTTCCTTAATATTTCAGCTGTTTTCATTATTGTTGTTTGTTGTATTTTTCCAGTCATTCCTCTAATTCCAATTTCTCCCATTCTTTTTTCACAGTTTTTCGGGATTGTTCCTAGTGCTCCTACTATTATAGGTATTATTTTGATTTTCTTCATCTTCCATATTCCTTTCAGCTCTCTGGCTAGCTCTGTGTGTTTGCTCCGTTTCTCCTTTTTATTATTATTATTATTATTATTATTATTATTATTATTATTATCATTATTATTTATATTATTGTTGTTGTTGTTCACTAGGAGGTCTTATACAAGCCATCATCAAAGCTTTCTCTTTGAGAACAGCCTGTGGTGTTCCCTGGAGGCTGACTGACAGCAAGTCTGTCCAGATTTCCAGTACTTTCCACCTCTTTAAACAACCTTTTGCAAATTAATTTGCGTTATCACAATAGCTAAATTAATTTGTGTTATCGCAATAGACATCTACCATTGATTTCACATTGGTAGCGGCAGTTGGTCTTTACTGGGACATGGGTGGCAATCAGCCTCCCTAAGGTCCTAGTTCTCCTCGCACTCATCCAACAGTTATCACTTTCTCTTTCTGATATTTCCATTCTCTTTTGACCCTCCTTATTTATTTCGTGTGGCACTAATTAATGGTGACACAAAAATGTATTATTATTATTATTATTATTATTATTATTATTATTATTATTATTATTATTATTATTATTCACTATGATGTTTCACACAAGCCCTCATTAAAGATTTTTCTTTGAGAACAACCTGTGCTATTCCCTGGAGTTTGAGTGACAATAAGATTTCCAGTACTCTCCACCTCTTTTGATAATATTTGCAAATGAATTGGGCAAAATAAGGAACGTTTACCATTGATTTCTTTTTGGCAGCACCCATTGGTTATCGCTTTAATTTTGGTGGCAATAAGTCTTTCCGAGGCCCCAGTCCTTTTCGCATTCATCTAGTAGAGGTCTTGTTAGTGCTTTCTCTTCTCAATCTTTCGATTCTTCTTGACCTAGTTGAGCTAATGTAGTTGCTATATATCAACACTCGGGACCCACACATTGTATGTAGACAGTCGCAAGTAAACAAAAAGAAGGAAAAAATTCGCCTTACCTTTTTGTTTTTAATTAAAACAGCAGACATTTATTTACAGGTACTTCCAGAATAACGCCTTGTCTCTTATCCAAAAGTTTTCTCGTACTCCAATGTGATTAACCAGATGCTGTCCTGTCGATCATGTGGTTATCTGTCTTTGTCTGATGTGTTTTGCCTGTCACTTCCGGGCATGTTTATATCTCTTTCCTTCTCTAACCACAACGTTTTTCTCTATTTATAATTTGTTCCTTTCCATCTTCTTCATCGCGACGTCACCTCGCACATGGCTTGGTCATTTGCATATGTTGGCTGTAGCTGCTACTGCAGCCATATGCGCATCTGCACTCTGTTACTTTATTATTATCATTATTATTATTGGCTAACCTGGAGCTTTCACACGAGTCAGCAAACGATCTGATTGGAGACCTGTGGTGTTCTCTGGAAGCTGAGTGACAACAAGTCTCCCCAGACGTCCAGCTCTCTCCTCCTCCTTCGATAGCATTTGCAAATAAATTTGCATCATCGCAACAGCCTCTTACCATTGATTTCTCGTTGGCAGTGGCCATTGGTTTATACTGAAATTTGAGTGGCACTAATCCTCCCCAAGATCCTAATTCTCTTCACACTTGTCCAGCAGAGGTCTGGTCAGTGCCCCCTCCTCGGTCTTTCCATCCTCCTTGACCCTTCTCAGCTCTTCGTTATCACATTTGGGGAGGGAACGGTAGTGAAACAATGGAGAGATGCATGATGGGGGGGTGTAGAACATGCAGATCTGCAGCTTCGGTGTTCTTCATTCCCTGTAAAGCTTCTTCCTTATATTGTCTTGTGTTATTCTCCGCATTCAAGGGTTTTCCTTAATATTTCAGCCGTTTTTATTATCGTTAGGCGTTGTATTTTTGCAGCTATTCCTCTGATTCCAATTTCTGCCATTCTTTTTTCCAGATTTTTTGGGATTGTTCCTAGTGCTCCTACTATTATCGGTACTATTTTGATTTTCTTCATCATCCAAATCCCTTTTAACTCTCTGGCTAGTTCTGTGTATTTGCTTCGTTTTTCTTTTTCTTTCATACTCACCCTGTGGTCAGCTGGGACAGCAAAGTCTACGATTTGACAGGATTTCTCTTTCTTGTAAATTATTACGACATCTGGTCTTCTTGCTTGGATGGGTTTGTCCATCTGTAGGTCCATGTCCCATAGGATTTTGTGGTTGTCGTTTTTGAGTGCTGTTGCGGGTTTATGCTTGTACCATTTATCTGTATGCTCAAAATGCAGCCATTTGCACAATTCCCAGTGCACTGCCCTCCCCACTTGGTCATGCCTGTTTTTGTATTCCTTTTGGGCCAGTTTGCTGCATTCACTTACTATATGGTTTATCGTTTCGTCTCTTTGTCCACAGAGTCTGTATTTGCTGTTTTCTTGTGTTTTATCGATCCTTGCTTTGATATGGTTGGTTCTTATCGAGTTATCTTGTGCTGCGGTTATTAGGGATTCAGTTTCTCGGTTTATATGTCCTTTTCGCATCCATGTCCAGGTGTTTTCGTTATTCTCATATTTTGTCATTCTTAGGAATCTTCCGTGGAGTTGTTTCTCTTCCCATTTCTCTTTTCTCGTTTTGTCATTTGTCTCTCTGTTTTCTGTTTTGTTGGTTTTCTCCGTGTCTCTCGCTGCCATAATTATCCTTTCAGTATTTTGCATTATGTATTTTTCTAGTTCTTCTTTTGTGTCCTTCACACAGTCTTCTATAGAGATCAGTCCTCTCCCGCCGTCTTTCCTTTTCACGTAGAGTCTGTCAATATCACCCTTTGGGTGTAGTGCATTATGCATAGTCATGAGTTTCCTGGTTTTCTGGTCAAGCTGTCTCAGTTCTTCTTTTGTCCATCCTATAAACGGTCCAGAGTATCTCACTAGTGACACTGCCCATGTATTTATACCTTTTATTAGGTTTCTGCTATATAATTTAGTTTCCAGGAGTTTTCTTGTTCTCCTGAGGTATACCTTTCCAATTTTCTCTTTCATTTCTGTTGTTCTGATGGTGTCTGCTTCCAGAATTCTCAAGTATTTATAGTTGTCTTGTTCCCCTAGTGCCCTCATTTCTGTTTGCTTGGGTAGTTCCATGCCTTCTGTCGTTTCTAGTTTTCCCTTTTTTATAACTAGTAGTGCGCACTTTTCCATTCCAAATTCCATTTGGATATCTTGGCTGAAGATCCTGGTAGTGTTAATTAGTGTCTCTAGCTCCTTTTCGATCCTTGCAAAAAGTTTCAGATCGTCCATGTATATCAGATTATTATTATTATTATTATTATTATTATTATTATTATATAAATGCTTTGCATCATTTGTTTTCAAATAACTCAGACTATCTCTGCAGTATGGCAGTTGTCATGCACGCCACCTGTGGTCAGGTAAAATGACGTCATGTCATCAGATGAGGTCAGACACTGTGTTGTATGCATCCTCATCAATTACTGATTTTGGAAAAAACATGCACGGTAAAAAAAAAATGTTTGTTCATTAATTTTAAATGGGCTTCGCAATCACTCAACCTTATCCCCTGGATTTTTATCTCAAACATGAAATCTATTAAAATGATTCTGAACTAAATAGTTATCGATCATTTTACAAGATGTGCTTACAATGGAGAGCTGTGCCTCTGGAGCGTATCACTAATTGTCCGTAAAATAAACACGTGTGGACATTAATGACTGAAACAGACATGAACTGAATTTTACTTGTACCAAATATAATTGGATTGCAGAAATTATTGTAGATTTTTTTATTAAGCTGAAGGACCCAGCGTTGCTCGGGATTGAATGAGGATTATTATTATTATTATTATTATTATTATTATGTAATTTAATACCATATTAATTTCTTTGTTTTTACTAGCCCTCCTCCCATTTTGTCTGCTTATATAATCACAAAAAGCTGAAATTTATGATACGTTTTGAATTAGTGTCATATATATATATATATGGTATAAATTTCATTAAAAATCAAGTTATTCTGTATAATACATCAGGGAGATGAACGCCCATGTCTTTCACAGTGCCAGGTTTTTTTGTTCTTTTTGTTTTTTTACATGGAGTTCACCACTTATCAAGGCCCAATGGCCACTCAGGGATAAGGGTTATTGTGTGTACAGTAATCAAAGGGATAGTGTAGCAATAGTATTGGAGAATTGGTAAGGTGTCATTACTTAGGGGGGGGGGGGCGGTTCATCAGGAATTTGTTTGTGTTGGACTTGAAGACATCCAGGTTGAAGTCGGGAGGGAAACAGGTAAGCGGAACAGAGTTCCACAGGCGTGCAGTTCTAAGAAAGAAGTTTTGTTCATGGTATCTACGTTTTGATTTAGGCACAGATAGGGAGTGGGGAAAATTATTGACGGTGGTTTCAGCTAGTCGGGTGTTTTTTGAAAAAGATTGGCGAGAAGGGACCAGAGAATGGAGCTCAGACGAATGTGTATTAGCTATTAGCTACTCTCTGATATTGAGGACGGTTACCATACATTGGATAGATGGAATTCTTCAGCTCTGGTAAAGCCAATACATCTAGGTGGAAGGAGAGGGGCTTTGTTGAAAAACAAAACTGAACAGAGGAAACCCGTTGGACTTGTATGGCAGTCTTCTAGTAATATGCATCGTAAAGAAAGCACCTAGTTCCAATTCCGGAAGTAGTAAAGCTCAGAAAACTGTCATGAGAATGCTCATGCCAGTCTACATTCTTGGTTTTACCAGAGATAATGAATAATACTACCTAAATAAAGTTTATGGAGGTTTTGTGTCCATAAGTCATTAAAAAGTGGGGCATGCAGATATCTGATACATAGAAGGTAACATAGAGATCTAAGACTATTTCTATTGCCCTCGCTCAAAAATGTTATATATATATAATTTGAAAATCATAAAGATAAAATGTATTGGAAATTTTAAGGGGAATGTGTCCCCATGTATCGATAGAAGCCCACTTAAATGTTCAGAATTCCATTCCATTGTCTTGGCCAGTAAAATTTACATAAGAATGCACTTTCAGGTTTTATGTAGATTCTCTGATCTTCCTTTCTCCAGTAAAACACAAACATCGCACAAACACATGTACATATACATACACAAAAACATGATTATTTATACATAGATTAATATATACGAAAGGCGTTCCCAAATTAAGGTCTCTTATTTTTTTATTCCGCCCAAATAAATCAGTGGGGATTGTCAGTTGCATTGTTATGATTACTGAACTTATGCATTCATGACTTGAAAGTTTCATTTTTTTGTTGCAAATATTGACGGTGTGAGACTTTAAGAAATCAATCCTTTTCATGGACGAGCATCAGAAGCAAAGACGCGTCATTGTATTCCTGGCAAAAGTGCATTAAGAATGGTGTTGACTATGTAGTAAAAATAAATTTTGATGCACAAACGGTCACTCGCTTTAATGGTACAACTTCCTCCTTCTGTAGCTCTTAAACTTTTTAAGTTAAAAAAATAGGAGGCTTTACTTTTGGAACTACCCTCATATGTAAAGAAAACAAGTTAAAAACTTACGCAGATGAAATATCGATTTGTCAGATAAATACAATGCTATTTAGGTCTAACTACGAGAAACTGACTAACTTAATAGATTACTGCTACTTGTATTTGGGACAGCATTCATCCAGAATGGTTTGAGCCAGCTCCATTTATCTCCACGACTTACTACACACACGCGCATGCGCGATATACTGTTTATTATAGAAAGGCAAATCACCTAATTTTAAATTAAATTTAAGTTTTAAAAAAGTAAAAGGTTTTACTTTGGAACGACCCTTTATGTGTGTGTGTGTGTGTGTGTGTGTGTGTGTGTGTGTGTGGTGTAGCTGCTATATATATATGTCGTGTAGCTGTATGTTGTTATTATCTAAATCATACTTATAGTTCCTTTATTAATTAATGGACCATATAAATATCTATGTGCGTTGTATTTTTGGTATGACAAACTGTTGTCCTCGTCCTTAATGTCTATTTTAACAACCTATTACTCGTCTAGTATTATAGGTGTATGCTTGTATGTAAACATATATATATATATATATATATATATATATATATATATATATATATATATATATTCATCATGTGACGACATACCTGTTTCTGCTGCTGGTCACTTCTGGAGGATTAATCAATCACCTTTGGGGGGAGCTGGAACTTGTTTCAATGAAACGGTTCAAAACAGGGACCCAAGACGAATGTGTGGTTTTATTATATTGTTTATTCACTCCTAAGCATCTCATCAGCAGAAATGGAGTAACCGATGATCTTTGGCTTGGGGGAGGGGTCTATGTCTCAATTCTGAGACCATCCCCTCCGTTTTGGGGAAACCTTCTAAACCCATCTTGTTTGTTCACCATCTCAAATCCAACTTTGATTATGCTTGCACAAACTGGAACATGTGACACTTGACATATTGCGTCCGTCCCTGTTCGGATACTTTCCGGTGCAAACTGGCCCAGTCACAAAGTTTGATAGCTGTCAAAACATGTCACCATTCAAATCTCTGTTGTCCACTCATCGCTAGATAGATAGATAATCATATAGATAAACAGATAGATAGAGAGAGAGAGAGAAAGAGAGAGAGAGATAGCAGACAACTAAATGCTTCTACACAGCTATAATCAAGCATATATATATATATATATATATATATATATATATATATATATATATATATAAATTGAAATTCGTAAACTTTTGTAAGCATCTTTAAAATTAAAATTCGAAAACATAAGACAAACATACAAATTGCAAACATTTTCTTTTCTTTTTATTAATTGAAATATTTGTTATTAATTTCGGATAAAACCATCCTTTTTCAGAGAAAAAGAGAGTTCTTTTCTTTTTTTTTTTCTTTTCCTTGCAAATAAAAACTGTGTCCATTCTTTGTGTTGCTGAATCAACGTTGTGCTAGGTGTTCTTGACGCACGTGGTTCTGTTCTTTTGGAACTCTCCAGTCAGCTTTAAGGTGCGTGTTTGCTGCATTGTTAAAAATTGAAATTTGTAAGCCTTTTAAGTATCTTGAAAATTAAAATCTAAAAAATTTGAATAAACAAGCAAACTGTTTGGGAAAACACGTTATGATATCAACATTTTATTTTCGTTTTATTTATTTATGTGTGTGTGTGTGTGTGTGTGTGTGTGTGTGTGTGTGTGTGTGTGTGTGTGTGTGTGTGTTCGTAAGTAACTCTAATTTTTTCTTACGGAGTTACTTCCCTTTACATATACTCAGATTATGTGTGTGTGTATGTCCAGAGAGAGGGACAGGGTAAGAAAAGAAGAAGAAGAAGAAGAAGAAGAAGAAGAAGAAGAAGAAGAAGAAGAAGAAGAAGGAAATGTGATAGGGAAATAGAAAAAGAGAGAGGGATAAACGTTATGTTACACCTTTGCCCTGGGAAATGCCGGGTAACCCTGCTAGTAGATATATATAAACCTAGAATAGTTCAAATAGAAATACCATAAACACGATTAGCAATTAAAGCATTTATTTGCGGTAAATCAATCAGTTTAAAGCACAGGTGGGCGGGTGAAGGGGGGGGCGTAACTTCAATGCAACCCATTAGTGATGTTTGTTTTAATCGTGAGAAAAAAATAAGTTAATGAATATTACTTATCACAAATGGTGGTAAATACATCCGCATTAAGCATCACTTACTATAATTGTTTAAGTCTCTTTATGCAGAAAGCATCAAACATTTACGCTAACACAGAAATGAGCATATGAACTGCAAAACATTGGAGGTTTTATCTAGCCAATCATGTACAGGATTTAAAACGCAGATGGTAGATAAAATTAGTAGATGCAAATGAAATGCCACTTACTCGTGAAATTGTTAATAAAATTGACAATCCGTTATACAATCCAAGGAGACAAATTTGGTATAAATAAATTTCAATCAATACCAACCCATCAGGTTTCACTCCTGAATATCCAACAGTCTTTTTTTTCCACTCATTTTGGTAAAATTTATTGATTTCAATGAAACCAGTTCAACACATTTAATGAGGAATATGGATAAATCTGAATAATGTTTTTTACATATAACTGTTATGCTATAATAGTGATCAACTTGCTTTTGTGAATGTTTGTTGACTCTACTAGACATTATAGACATTATAGATTCTTCTGGACATTACAGACATTATAAACTCTTCTAAAAATTATAGACATGGTAGACTCTTCTAAACATTACAGACATTATAGACTCTTTTAGACATTATAGACTCTTCTAGGCATAGGAATTATAGACTGTTCTTGACATTACAGATATTATAGACACTTTTAGACATTATAGACATTATAGACTCTTCTGGACATTATAGACATTATAGATTTTTCTGGGCATTATAAACATTATAGACACTTCTAGACATAGCAATTATAGACTCTTCTGGACATTATAGATACTACAGACTCTTTTAGACATTATAGACTTTCGTAGACATTATAGACATTATAGACTCTTCTGGACATAAGGGTTATAGACTCTTCTTGACATTATAGACTCTTCTAGACATAGAAATTATAGACTCTTCTGGATATTATAGATACTATAGACTCTTTTAGACATTAAAAACATTATAGACTCTTCTGGACATTATAGACATTAAAGATTTTTCTGGGTATTATAGACATTATAGACTCTTCTAGAAATTATAGACATTATAGACTCTTTTGAACATTATAGGCATTATAGACTCTTCTAGACCTTATAGACATTATAGACTTTTCTGGACATAGGAATTATAGACTCTTCTAGACATAAGGATTATAGATTCTTCAAGAGATTATAGACATTATAGACTCTTCTGAACAGTATGGACATTATAGATTCTTCTGGACATTACAGACATTATAGACTCTTCTAGACATTATAGCCTCTAGAGTTATCTTTCCTAAGAGCTTTGCAATCAGTTTTTTAGAAACTAGACTATTTCAATGACTTATTATCTGTTGGGTTGAAGTATAATTTCTAGGAGCCCCCCCCCATCCAAGGCCTTGTATTTTCTTTTTAGGAATGAGTTATTTTATTATTAACTGCTTAAGTTGGCTCAGTTGGAAATGCCAATGGGGCTGTCCAGGGAATTTTTGATAGAACAGAGTTGTCCTTCTTAATAGATGCTGACTTGATTTTTCTCACCTTCCAGTCGTGTGCCACATCTTCCTGTGGTGTGAAGAAACTAAACATCCAGTCTTGTACCAGCCTTTCGGTAACATACTATCCTGTACTTCTGTAATTACTAGTGTGTGGAAGATTAATCAGAATCAGAATCGGGAATATAAAAAATCGTATCATTTTAGGGTATCAGAATCCGTATCAAAACGAAAGTGGATTAATACTTATACAACACATTCGCGTACGAACAGCGCTTACCACTTGACTTACAATACACAACCGCTCTGCTAGATGACATCATGGCACATAAGAAAAGAAAAAAGAAAAAAATATATTGTATTGTTTTTTAAAAAATCCTGATGAAGGCTTTTTTATAAGCCGAAAATTTTAAACTTTAAATAAATAAATATCTGTTTATTTAAAAACTACAAATTCGCACGTGATCGTTCTTTCTAATCTCACGTTTTATATTCTTTTTATTGTTTTTTTTAAACGTAATTTTCCATTAATGATGAAATGATAAATATATATTGATTTAAAACTACCAATGAAACTAAAATCTATAGGTCACACCCATATGTGTATTTTTACATTTGTGAAAATATATGCACATATTACATGCGTTTTTGCAGTAATTCAATAAAAAAAAAACTATATATTAAGAAATGTAAAAATTCTTTTTATATTTCTTAATATATAGTTTTTTTTTCAAAAGAGGTAATTGTATCAGAATTGTGGAAAATCGTCCCATCACTAATAAATACACAAATGTGTAAATATACATTTATTATCGATCCTTCAAAGTCACAAAAATAGCACATCACTCAATAAGTGCCGGCCTAAATTAATAAAACAACGATATATAGATAAAATTCGACTTTATTTATCAACATAGTTCCATGATTCTAATGTTTCGGTAATAATTTGATGCCTTTTCGTAGTATGGTTTATTTTTGGCATCAAAATACGCCTTACTTTCCAATATCACTTCTGCATTCTTCATTCTCTACGGCTTTAGCAACAGATTTGATGCAACTCTTCCACTTCAGTTTTGGAGTTGAAGTCAGTGCTAGGAACTTAAACAATTGTGCTTCCTCAACGAGAGAGTCGGTCATTACTAGGACTGTGACAGCAAAGTATTCTTTTCATTGTTTTGACTCTTGAGTATATACCCGTTAATTTCTTACATGTTTTTATATATGATGTGGTTCTCAGTTGATTAATTGTGTCTAACTGTGTCGGATATATAATTGAGAGTCAAAAGAATGAAAAGAATATGCTGTTATCACAGCCCTGGTCATTACAACTGGGAAGAAATGAGTAACCAAGAATTGATGGTTAAGGAAGAGCAATTTTGTTTCGAAAGTATCTTGATACCTTTAGAACCAAGTTACCCTCCTTTAACCACCAATTATTGAACCACGTTAGAAAGGAAAGATCCTAATTATAAATACTCTCCTAAGTGCTTCCACAGATAACTGTATCATCTGCATAGATAGTAACGAATGGATTCACAATGTAAACTCCCCAGATTACCTAGTACTAAGTGAAACAAACCTAGACTTCTCAATCTCTAACCAGTTTGGCATGACTGGATAGCTCACCTCACACTCTTCCATAAAGACTCTGACAAACATAGGCGAAAACTCAGAGCATATATTTGTTGTTGTGGTGACTCCCCCATGTACAAGATATGAACTCTTCCAAACTGTATAAATAGGGCAAGAGATGCCGACTCCCAGGGTGACCTGTGTACTTTCTTATTACATTATCTTGGAGTTACGTGCTACAACTGTTGCTCTCTGTATATTCTATGGTGTTTCAATACAAATTATCTTTCGTAGCCTATAACTGTGTCCATGTTTTCCTTAGTGACCTTTCTGGGCCATAACAGTAGCGCACTCCTCTTAACTAGAAGATATAGGATACATGGTCTAAGCTTACATGTACTCTAGATTAACCTTGCAATACAGTGTTAGCTACTTATATTTTCTCTACCGTTTTCCTTCGACCCAGAACTGCCCTCTGCTCGGCTATGACAGTGATAATATGAATGCAATATGTAGTAGATGGTGATGGGAAATAGATTTAAGAGTAATTAAGAATTGTAAAAGCAGATAACACTTTATCCAAGAGTGTTTGAAGAAGTTTGATGTCGTGATCTGGATAAGTATCTATTGAAAGCAATAGGGACAAAAGTCGCTGTGGGAGAAAGTGAGGGGATGATATGAAGGCTTAATGTTCGAGTGTACCATTAGCTGAACTTAAAACAACTTCTTAGAGATACATGGTTTCCACTTTTCAATGAAGATAAACTTGAATCCCTACAAGACACCGCCCTCGCCGTCACCGTCGCCCTCACCCTCGGGTGTCTTCGATCTCTTTGTACAGGAGTTTAGCAGAGAGGCTGATATGAGAATACTTCCCATTGAAAGTAAACCATGACCAAGTATTAAAAGATCCCCCACCCCAAATGGTATACTGTCTGTTCAAGCCATCCAACATGTCCCCTAAATTGTGGACAGGGGGCACTCTCTCTCTCTCTCTCTCTCTCTCTCTCTCTCTCTCTCTCTCTCTCTCTCTCTCTCTCTCTATCTCTCTCTCTCTCTCTCTCTCTCTCTCTCTCTCTCTTAATAGAGCAGCATTTAATAAAAATAAAAAGCAAAAAGAAATACTGGCAGGTCAGTATTCAGGATAAAAATGGCCCCTCAACCATTTACATATCAGACAGAAAAATGGAAACAATGGTATAAAGCTTCTTATCTCTGGAATTGGCATTCCAGTCATGACAGAGGTCAACCAGCGTCAGCCAGCAGGCCTTGATAATATGCAGCAATAAAAAAAAATAGAAAAATAAAAGTCTTAAAAGCCCAACCATGGTCTATTATGCAAAAAAAGATACTACTGTTTTGTTCTTCAAAATCTAGTAGATGATGCCCTTTCCTCTTCTCTGCAATCTCTTTCCAACAGAAGAGATGTTGCGAGCCTGTCTCTGCTCTATCGTTATTTTCGTGGTCAGTGCTCGACTGAGCTCCAATTTATAGTCCCCCCTTCTTGCCAATCTTTAACAAAATACACTTGTCTAGCTAAAACAACCATAAAAAATTTCCCCCTCTCTATTGGTACTTAAACCTAAACATGAATTCCATAAATAAAGCTTCTTTCCCAGAACTGCCCGCCTGTGGAACTTTGTTCTGCTATTGTGTTTTCCAACTGACTACAGTACTGTCGTCTTCAAGTCCAATGTACACAAATTCTTATTCAATCGTCCTCTTAAATAATATAATCATACCAAATGTCCACTACTAACTATTACTACTCCATTGTCCCAATGACTATCGTACACGCATTAACCGTTATCCTTAAGTGGCTTCCAGGCTTTGATATATGGTGACCCCTTTGTAAAAAAAAAAAAATACACTTAAAGTTTGAAAAGTGACATCAAACAAAATCCATGCTGAGAAGACCAAAGAAACATCAACTGAGCATGAGGCATTATTTTTTTTACAAGGGAATCACCACTTATCAAGGCGTGAATACCATTTGAGGATAATGCTTAATAAATGTAAGGTAGTCAATGAGACAACAACATAATGATCGTTTGTGGTGGAAATTAGGTAGTATTCGATTATTTAAGGGAACAAACTTATTTACATTGGACGAAAATGACCATGTTGTAGTCAGCTAGAAAGCAGGGCCACAGTACAGAGTGCCACAGGCGGCTAGTTCTAGGACAGAAACTTCATTCATGAAATCTGCGTTTCGATGTAGGCACAGATAGGGAGTGGAGAGAAATTGTTGACAGTGGTTGTTGTTGGACGAGTGGTTGTTGTGAAAGTTTGACAAGGGGAGACGCACAGATTGAAGCTCAGTCGAGCATTTGCCATGAAAATAACGATAGAGTAGAGACAGAATCGCAACGTATTTTCTGTGAGGAAGAGGTTGAAGGGAGGACATCGCCAACTAGATTTTCAAAGCTGATGAGGAAGATGATTTACCCGTCATGTAATGTAGAAGGTGGGGGTGGGGGTGGGGGTCTGAAAGTGTCCGATTGCTTTCCTCATTTGATTATTTAACTTCCGTTTCAGATGATCACGTTTCACGAACAGAAAGTCAGCAGACGAAGTATTGCTAACATATTGCGAAAGAAGGACATCATACCGATGCCACTAAACTCAAAGGGGGGCATCGTGATGCCCACCAAATCGCAGAAGAAAATAGAATATGTCCGGAACCCAATAGATTATTCTGCCTTAGACAATGTTGGGCATGGTGTAAAGGTAAGAAAGTATGTTTTTTTTTTCACGTAATTCGGATTAAAGTGTAGCATATGTTTACATCTGAATTCCATCCTCCCAGGCATTAGGCCACCAATTTTCCAAATATATACTGTTCAGTTATAAATAATTTAGCGAGATCATCTGTTAAATTTTATATAAATGGGATAAACGTTCCACCGTGTCTTTAATCTAAAATCCAAAGTTAACCCCAACCCTAACTCCTAAGCACAAAGAGACAATTATTTGTTTTCATGAATAAACTTTTTCATAAAGGAGTCACCATTTATGAGGTCCAAATGCTACTCGAGGATAAACGTTAATGAGTGCATGGTGATCATCGAGACAGCAGCATAGTAAATGTCAATGATGGAAGTTGCATTGAATTTAATTATTTAAATGGACGACTCAACAAGAACTTGTTTATATTGGACTTGAAGCCGATCATATTGTAGTCAGCTGGGAAGCAGGCTAGCGGAACAGACTTCAACAGACGGACGGTTATAAGAAAGAAGCTTTGTTTGTGGAATTTGTGTTTAAATTTAGGCATAGACGTATACGGCATAATCGCGTTGAGACACTGGTTATTGTTAGATCACCAAAGTTAAACAACGTTGAACCTAGTCAGTACCAGATGGGTGACCAATTAGAGAATTCCAGGCGCTGTATGTAGGAGGACATCGACACCTTCCTGCAAGAGTTGCAAAAACCTAACGTTGTCATCTTCTCTAGCAAGGATATACATGTGACTGGAGACCGCTTGTGAATGTCAGACTCCCATGAAACTTCCTCCTTTGGAGGAAGCCGGTTAAACCTGCATAGGGTTAGTGCCGTTTCCATAGATGAGAGTGGGGGATAAGTTTTTTTTTTAGTTATTGAATCACATCTCAGTAAGGCCGAAAGGCCACTCGAGGACAAGAGCATTATGATTTGTGTCAAGTGGATGGTGAGACTAACACCTTTAGGATTGGAGATGGTGATTGGATCTTGGCAGATAATGATTACTCAAGAAGGTGACTCAACAAGAATTTGTTAACATTGGATTTGAAAACGGCCATGCTTTAGTCAGCTGGGAAGCAGCCTTAGGGTATTGTGTTGCACTCTGTTCTGTTTAGTTTCAAGTTCAAAAATGAAAGAAGGAAAACTGTTTCACAGTGGATGTTACTTAACGAGTTCTTGCTGTGAATGTTTTAGAAGCAAATACTGTAGTTCAGCTGAGCACTTTCTATTTAGTTTAGTTATTTTGTTTTATGGCATATCAACCTTTTTCAGATTATTTAATGCCGCATCCAGTCATTTTGGTAAAAGTTTTTTTATGTTTCAAGTTCTTTATATTTTTAAATATTTTTCTGGAGTTTGGTTTGGTTTGTAGAGGAAAATTATTCTTGATGTTTTTGACTTTACAGAACATGATTGAGTTTTGCAAAGAGAAAGGAAAAAAGAACAATAACGTCAATTTTTGGTGTATTTTAGGCCATGAAGCCAGTATCTTCAGACAACCTAATCTGGTTTCACCATGACCTTTTTTTTTTTAATCAAATAGTTTAGTAAGTGTCTTTTCTTAGCATGAATGATATTACTTGCAAATTATTAAAACATAGACTAAGCATTTTATTACCACTAGAGTGAGATTTTGTCTTTTAATTATTTCACTAGCAGGGAGACCCGACGTTGCCTGGGATTGAATGAGGATCAACAAATTTTCTATATGTTCAATGCTTTCATTTTTATCGAAATCAGTGAAATCACCGATTTTTCAGCCAAATCGATTGATTGCCTGTTCCACCGCAGTGCACTAGGATGAAAGTTTTACATGCCTCCCAAAGTGACTTAGCCCACAATACATTGTATTCTACATTACATGGTATAGAACCTACTGTTGATTTTATACGCTTCGTTTTTCTGCTTGTGCGGTGATAAAACTTCTCAAATTCACTTATGATGTTAGGCTGTATAAGAGTGTTAACAAAACCAGGCTGTTCGTGCTTTAATCGGATTTTTTTATTATCGATTTTCTATACATATTGAAGGCATTCTGATACAAAACCTATTTAAGAACATTTCCAGACAGATAAAGTACATTTGTATATTATATATTTATGTATAAAGTTTTTTTAAAAACTTGGCTCAGCAGTTTTGAATTTCATAGGAAACGAGCGAACACGCGCACACACATACAAATAGACAAGGTGGCTTTTATATATAAGTAGATATATACAAGGATATATATTAGGGAATGCATACGTTGTTTTTCTTTATTTAAGTGTGTCTTATTTATTTACAGAATTATGAACAGAATTCTCCAAATATCAGCCATCATACTTACCAGTACGGTACAGTTCGATCTACCAACAATAAAAACCGACATTCCGGTTCACAACCATCAGGCTATGCCACCATCAGCCACGCAACCAACTTTTCACATTATCGAGTAACAGGACCAGCAATGGTTAATCCGAGCAATTCACAGTCGAATATTTACAAATCGGTAGCCCCACCCACAGCCCCTACGATTCCAGTGAACAAGAGGAGCGACAGATACACAACAATCGGACCCAGTCTTTCAAGAGCCGGACGGAGCACTTCACTGGACGACAATCGGTACTCCTATGGAAGTGCAACGGGTAGGGACAGAAGTCAGTCGTTGGTACCCGATATTGGTGAGTCCAGCCGTCCTTTGATTCCAAAGTCGGCACCCTGGGCATAAAAGCAATAACCCGCACCAATCCACTGGCTTTGTAATTTTTTTATCCTTTAATGTTTAACATTTTCATTGGCCATCTGCCTGTCCTCTGAGTTCAGTTGCCATTTAATGTATTTGTTTTTCATATATAGAAGCCAACAAAGGACATCTTGAGATATGCTTATTAAGTCTGTACATATTGCGATGAAAATAAAATTTCAACCTTAAAGCGTGACAGACCAACGAAAATGCTATTTTAAACTTTAACATGACAGACGAACATAAATCTTATTTCGAACGTAAGCATGACAGGAAGAAACTGCTGTTTTAAACTTAAGCATGAAAACCTGTAGAACATGCTCTTTTAAATTGAAGCATAACAGACCAACGAAAATTCGGTTTAACTTAAATGTGACAGACCGACAAATATCTTATTTTGAACTTAAGAATGATAGACCAACTAAAATGTTATTTCTATTTGAGCATAGCAGACTAACGAAAATTCTATTTCTAAATTAAGTATGACATACTAACGAAAATTCTATTTCTAAATTACGTGTGACAGACAATCGAAAATGTTATTTCTAATTTAAGCATAACAGACCGACATAAATCTTATTTTGAACTTGAGTGATAGACCAACGAAAATATTTTTCTAACTTTAACGTGATAGACGAAAGAAAATTCTATTTCTCAAATAAGCATGACTGACTAACGGGGATTCTATTTCTATAATTAAGTATGACAGACCATCGAAAATGATATTTCTAAGTTAAACATAGTATGTCGAACGTGGAACTCTGTGAAGCTGACGTCCACTAAATCATACATGGTATTTAATGTATGAGATTGGCGTTCAGTGCATCGTACGTGGTAGCTTACTAAATATTATGTTATATCTGATTCTCTTTGTATTAGGCTAACGTATATTGGTACTGATCATGCGATATCTAACTATCCATTCATCAATCAATCAATCAATCAATCAATCTATCTATCTATCTATCAACCTCTCTCTCTCTCTATATATATATATATATATATATATATATATATATATATGTGCGTATGCATGTATATATATATATGTATATATACATATATGTACATATATATACATATGCATATATATACATATATATACACACATATATATACATATATATACACACATATATATACATGTATATACAAACATATATATACATATATATACACATATATACATATATATACACATATATACATATATATTACATATATATATTACATATATATACATATATATATACAAACATATGCATATATATACATATACATATAAATACGTATGCATATATATATATGTATATATATATACGCACATATACATACATATATATATACTATACATGTAATATATGTGTGTGTGTGTGTGTGTGTAAAAGTTAGATCATGCTTACTATATGTGGATATTATATGACTGATTTTATGCATTAAACATGGCCAAGAGGACAAGCAAAGGGTTAAAATTACAGAACGTTTCTTCAGACTGGTTCGCTTATCATCGTTATATTGTTGTTGTCTGAGTATATGAATGAAAATATGTTTTTTTTTCCTTCATTTTTTTTCTTTAAACGTAATATTTTTCCCCAATTAAAATATTTGTTACGTACAAAATAGAAAGCTAACGTGAACTCTTCAGCCATTGGCCTCTTTGATCATGTGACGTTTGTACTCCACCTTTTGGCTCTAGTTCTGTTAAAATACTTCGGGAGAGCCGCTTTAGACAACTGCTGTCATGCTGACCTAGTCATAAAACAAACACTAAGGAAATAAGCTATATGGCCAAGATGAATAAAATGTAGTGAATTTTAAAATCGCCTTTATTGTCCTCCTTCGTGAATGTACCGGCTACCCGCAGAAAGGATTTATGTCTGAGAACATCGTCACCTTCTGCCACAAGAGACGAACATAGACACAGACTCCATTGTAGTATAGAACAGTAAAGTATATGTTATAGGCCGCGTATGAAACTGCCATTATGTTAACCTAATTACGTATTGGGACGGTGGCGGAGGTTTACTTCCAGTATTGACAGCGTTCAAATGAAACTAAATGAAATCGAAACCACGGATAAAGGAATATATGTATGAATATTAAGACAAGTAACTCTTTTTTTTTTGAATGTTTATATGCAAATATAAAAATAGTGCATTAAAGACATAAATAAAATATTTGAATTGAAATAATGTGCAATAATAATTTAATGTTATTGCAATGCGTTTTTCTCTAATTAGATTTCATCACTTGAATTTAAAAAATATATAAATTATATATATATTGTATATTTTTCTTTATTTATACAATCATTATTGGCTACAAATGTGCATCCATGTTTCAGCAGTGATTTCCTTCGAAATTCAGCGTTATCGGTCAACTAGACTGAGCTGGTTTCAAATTCGAATTTATTAAGTTCTAGTTGAGACTAGTGGTCTAGTAATCTTGGATTTCGAAAGGAATCACAGCTGAAACATATATGCACATATGTAGCCAATCATATTTGTATAAATAAAGAAAAGTGTGTGTGTGTGTGTGTGTGTGTGTGTGTGTGTGTGTGTGTGTGTGTGTAATTTCTAGAACACACCTGGGTGCAGATATATATACGTTTTTACTATTGACACGAGAAAAAATAACAATGGTTCGAATTTGCGAAGAAACGTTCTGCAACTAACTGATCCCTCATCTAAATATCTAATGACAATTCCCTCGCGTTTCTCCTATTTTTATGCCTATCGCCCCACCCCCGTTTCATAAACAGCATCAACTTACGGTAATTGATCAATTTTTTAGAAATACTTTTTAATAAATTTACGCATTTTATTTTTACTTCCGGGTGAGCTTTTTGTTGACAAACGGCTGAAAAGTTTACTCTGTAACATAATAAACTATGAACAAAATAAAATTGGAATAACCACATATTTACCGATCCAAGAGACTTTCTGTTTTGAAAATCGTACGCAATAAATGATGTAACTTAAGACTCCATTTAATTTCGTTCTAGCAAACATATAAATAGCATAAACGTATTTAATATACTTATAATATATATATATATATATATATATATATATATATATATATATATATATATATACATATATATATAAATTTATTTTTTCAAATATTATATCTATAAAAAATATTACATTTATAACAAAATAAATATATTTCAACGAAACCAATCAGTTTCATATATTCTTATGTTTTTATTTTTGTAGATAAACATTTATTTATAAAAATTATATATTTATATAAAAAATGTAAGTAAACATATTTCAACGAAACCAATCAGTTTTCAGACATTCTTATGTGTTTACTTTTGTAAATAAACATATTTATTTTTAAAATATTATATTTACATAAAAAGAAATCTGTAACTAAATACATTTCCATGAAAATAATCAGTTTTCAGATATTTATCTTGTGTTGGACTACATTTCCGCCGGGGTCTTCAGAACAGATTACACCGTTAAGTTCGGGCCACTTTCAAAACAGGAAGTTGCTTGAATCGGCAAAAATGCGATTTTACCATACATTTATCAATAATTATATAAGTAGCGATGTATAACAACTTTATACTCACACTCATCAATATATAAAATTTTTGCATCCACCAGTATATAAGTTTGCAGCCACCAATATACATCCACCAATAAATAAACAGCTTCCACTCATTAATATATAACCTTACACGAACTAATATATAAAAAATACATTCACCTATTGATGTAAAAATTTTGCAATAAGCAATATATAACAAGCTTGCGCCCACCAATACATAACAACTTACACCCACCAATATATAACAACCTTAAATCAATTAATATATAAAAGTTCTACATCCACCAATATGTAGCAACACTGCACACACCAATATATACCACCCTCACACGCACCAATGTATAAGAATTTTACGCCCACCAACCTATAATAAAGTTGCATCCACCATTACATAACAACCTCGTGCACAAATAAATACGAATCATTCACCGACGAATATACAACACTCTTACACTCAATAATATATAATGACAGAAAGCCTTACAATATCAACCTTGCACCCATCAATATGTAACTCTGCCCTCACTAATATATAACAACCTCATACCTATCAATGAAAAAAAATCTTACACCTACCAGGATATGATAATCTTACACCCATCAACATATAACTACCTAGAACCCAACAATATTTAACAATCTTACATCCGCTAATATATTTTCCAATATAAAAAATCTTACGCCCACCAATATATAAAAACCTAACACCAAACACTATAACATACCCTTGTTTTAATATACATTAAAGCCCTCGCTTTTTACCAGAGCATTAATCGTGCCATTGTATAACTACTAATTATTTTATGTGATATTTGTACTATATATTTTTTTAGTTTTATTTATTTGCATATTTCTACTATTTCTTTCTATATTTTAATGTCTTAGTCGTCATTACTTTTTATGTTTTAGCATCCTTCACAATATAATTCAATTATTTTTGTAATATGCATGTCTTTAAAATCACACCGTTATATATATATATATATATATATATATATATATATATATATATATATATAAATAATCTAATTTATTCTCTTGGGTATTCCTCACGTCATAAACTCTTATACAGGATGGTTGCCACCCACCCATGGAGTCGCTGATAAAAATCCACAATACTTTTGGAAATTCAACCATATTTAATACAAATAAACTTCACTCTATGCCTGACTTGGCCACCAAGTTTCAGGCATAAATGCCCAGCAGTCATTTTATCGCTGTTCAATAATATACTGGAAATTTCCACCTTTATTTTGGTTGCAGTACAAGCACATCTGGTTGCCCTTGGAATCCCCTTCCTGTTCCGTTCCATTGACTGTGTCAACCTACATAAATTTAAATGTTGCCCCTATAAGTAGAACCCATATCAATAAATTTTAATTATGCTGTTTTGATTATTCGGACTAATATTCTAATTTAGGTTATTTTGGCAGCGTTTAGGCCGATGTAACCTCCGGTTTTCTTCCAGTGCACCTGTTCAAACATTGGAATCTTTATATCGAACATTTGTTGTAGTAGTAGTAGTAGTAGTAGTAGTAGTAGTAGTAGTAGTAGTAGTAGTATTTTGCCACTTTTTATGACAGTTTCAGCATTCCAAATGTGATCCATGCCAAATTTCATGCAACTCTGCCCAGTAGTTGAAAAACTTATTAAACTTTATTGTTTTCACTAGGATACTCAAGGATACTTAATACAAAATTTTGTTCAATATTATAATGAAGCTTTGATACCCGTATGTGTCCAGGAGACAAGGATATAAAACAATGGTCACATGTAGATTCTGAGCGGTTATGCAGCATGGAGCACATAAGAAAATCTCTTTGATATACGTACGTATCATTCAAAACCAAAACTTGTGAAAAAATTATCGAGTAGAAGTTTAATTAAAATAAACATCAGTTTTTGTATTTTGTCGATCTGCCATTCATTATTGCTTAGTTCAATGACATACTGAGTTATCTCCTCCTGATTTACGAGTATTTCTGCGCTTATCAATAGAGGATCGTTTAAATGCGAAAATTAATTTTTATTTTAAATTAGCCTGGGTGCCCTGCGTTGTTTGGTTGTTTGGAGTGTGTGTTGAGCAAAAAAAAAAAAATTTTTTTTTTAAATGGTAGTAGGCAGGCAGGCTCGAACCCGTGACACGAAGGCGGAAAAGAAAGTGAAAGTGACGTCTTACCCCTACTCCATTACACGACCGGAAGTTCAGGACGTTAAAATTAGGCAAAGTCAATCCAACCGATACGATGACTTGCAAAAATGTCTTACAATTTGATACCGATCTCGTGAAAATCCGTCGCCTCTGTCGAAAGTTTTAGGCAGACTACATACATACATACATACATTTAAACAGACAGGTGAGATTTATAGATTACACTACGACTCGATAATTTTCCAGGTATTTAGTAGGAAAGCCAATAAACGAAAACAGAGGTCAAAACCTCAAAAATATAACAACTAAATATTACCAACGGCAAGATAAGTAACTCTTCTACTTACCTCGATAAATTTTGTGTGTTTAACGTATTTTTAAAAGTTTATTCGATTCGAAAAATTTTGTGCGTTTTAACGTATTTAAACAGTGTATTCAATTCTGAAAAGGGGTAAAAATCCCGAATATAGCATCTTCGAAGCGTTATTTATATCTCAAAACACGAAAAAATAAACAAAATACTAATAGAAATCCGCCCAATAACTGTCACCGTGACACTTATTGTGGCGGATTTCTATTAGTATTTGGTTCTGGATATTACCTTAAACTATATCTGATAGTGATGCCCCAGCTTTGGGGAGTGGGGAGCCACCCTTTAATTGCTATTGCTCCCAGGTCCACTCTGACCCGAAGTGGTAGTACATGTTAGGGTCCCAACTATGGGTGGAATAGAAACCGACTTGACAAAAACAAATATACTTTATTAAAAAAATTTTCTTCATAATCACTGGATTTGGTATTAACCTGAAAAGAGTTGATATGCCGTAATCACTGGATTTGGTATTAAACAACCTGAAAAGAGTTGATATGCCGTAAAACAAAGACAACCAACCACCCAACTATTAGTATTTTGTCTAGTTTTCTACTTTAGAACCATAAACGACGGTATGTTCTTGTCGGCCATCTTGTTATCGGTAGAACTTTACAACTGAGCACTTTTTCTTTTTCGAACCGAATAAACAATTTAAAATACGATAAAACACACAAAACTTATCCAGGTATGTAAAAAAATAACTTATCTTGCTTTTGGTAACATTTATTTGTTATATAATTGAATTTTTTTTTTTTTTTTTTTTTTTTTTGTTGGCGTCTCTGGTAAATGCCCATTTTTCACAAATTTTTGGTGAGGATACTTATATCTGCCTAATACGTAAGTGTATCGAGAAATTTTTATTTGAATGCGATATTCATTTGTGCCCCATTATTGAGATTCAAAAATAAAGATCAATTCTAGCACGTGAGAATGTTATAACAATTCTGTAGGTAAGCGCTGAATAAAAAATATGCTGGCAGTTTTTGTGTGTATGAGACGGAACTCGACAATTGTATACAATTTAAAGACAATTTTATACATACAACAGAAAAGGGCGATTGTTCAGAAAGAAGGTTATATAAGATTTCAGTGGGTTATATTAGGTTTGCAGTAGGTTATATTAGGTTACCCTCAATTCTGGCTCTTTTCGTGCGGAAGTAAAGGCTTTTCTGTGTGCACTGTTGTAGTGTAACGGGAACGATAGAACAGAGACCTAATCAAGGTTTTATTCAACTGAACTTTTTTACAGTAATGATTCGGACCAGGACAACAGAATACTCTCATCATTCTTTTGACTCTTGAGTATACATCTGACACAGTTAGACATAGTTAATAAACTGAGAACCACAACATTGTATAAATAAAAAAACATAAGATATCAACGGATATATACTCGAGAGTCAAAACAACGAAAAGAATATTCTGTTGTCCTAGTCCTAGTAATAACCACTCAAGGCAAGATGCCAACGCGTATAAAAAAAAAACACGTATTTAAATAGGAAAATCACGTGAGCAAGAAGTAAAACAAAGTTTATTTTTTACTGAAAATATACCAACTGTTTCGTGGACATTTGTTGCAACGCAATCGGGTTAATAACAATCAAGGTTGGGAATCCGGGGATTGCTAACTCCTCACTGCTGTATAGGGTTTTTCGAGTCATCAAAATTTGTCCAAGATGGTAGGTAACTGAAAAGAAGGAGTGTGGTGGCTTACATTGACTACTATCCAGGGCTTTTGTCACAGTTGGTTCAGCCGTTGTCCTACTGGCTTAAAAGGGTAAGGTCGGAATAAAGCCGGGGCACAGTGTGCAATGGGTTTTATAGGCTGGATCACGTGACTCCTAGCAGCCAATCAGCGAAGGGAAGATAAATAAATTCCAATACGCCACAGTATAAGCGTTAAATTCTGTTTTACAATCTAAGTGAAGGTAGGACTGTTAAGACTGGGAAATTATTTATATCTGAATTCGAGATTTTCTCTTGTTCAAACTCTCTCACGCGTGGAGTTTCTTTTACAAAATTGTTACGAGCGTTTATCGTGTTGATGCAATGGCGGCGGATAAAGGCCATGAGGTCGAATTATAATCACCATTTTGTTTCCATTTATTTAGGATGTTTACTTGTCAAGTAACGAAAGTATAAAACAAATTCCCACCGGACTTTGCGTGCGACATGAGAAATAATTTAAATCTAGTTGTTTATTTACATACTTTACTAAGTAAATGATAATGGCCCCCCCTCTCTCTCTCTCTCTCTCTCTCTCTCTATCTATCTATCTATCTATCTATCTATCTAATCTATCTACTTATCTTTCAGAAACATGAAAGCAATTAGCAAACACTTGTATGGAATTTCTGTTTTTAGAATCGTTAATTAACCACAAACAGGTGTATTCGTGGATATTTCTCTAGTCATTATAACGGGAGAAGGGAAAGAATGGTAAAAAAAAAACGATAAAAAGACAGATAGAATGAGAGAAAGAAAAAATCTAAAAGAGAACAAAAGGTAAAAGGAAAAAAATTATATATAAAATAAGATCAGTACAAAAGAATGAAAGAAACAAACAAACAAAAAAAGAGGATAAGAAATAGAGATTGATAAATAGAAAAACGAAATCAAAATAGAAAGAAAGAATAGAAAGAAAGAAGGATGTAAGATATATTTTTTTAAATGTCAAAAAGTACAAATATATTAAGTATATAAATAAATTATGAATGGTATAAATAAGAGAAACAAAATAAAATAAAATAATGGAAAAGAAAGGAAGGAAAAACAGAAAAAACAAATTGATGAAGAATACGAGATATAAAATAAGAAAGAAAAAAGAAAGAAAGGAAAGCAAGAAAGAATTATATAAAACCAGCAGGGTACCTGACGTTGCCCGTGAGTAGAGGCATTGGCAACAAAATAGTGGAGTAAAAAAGTGCGTGCAACATCATTTTTGTTTAAATATATTTCTGCTTCTCTACTTCGCCTTCGATTGTTTCCGCTCTTTACTTTTAGTCACTGGTTCAAAAAAAAAAAAAAAAAGGAAAGGAAAAACGAAATAGATCACTGAGTGTGTGAGCTAGTTTTGGCTGAATCTTGGTGATAAAGGCCCTCAGTAGTCAATGGCAGCCATCCCATTCCTTCTTCTCCGTTATCTACCATCTTGGACAAATTTTGATGACTCGAGAAACCCTAAACAGCAGTTAGGAGTTAGCAATTCCCAGATTCCCAATCTTAATTGTTATTAACCCGATTGCGTGTTGCAACAAATGTTCACGAAAACAGGTGTTATATTTTCAGTAAAAAGTAAATTTTGTTATACTTTTTGCTTGTGTGATTTTCCTATTTAAATGCGTCTTTTTTTTATTTATATGCTTTTGGTATCTTGCCTTGAGTGGTTATTACTAGGGCTAGCACAACAGAATATTCTTTTCGTTGTTTTGACTCTCGAGTATATATCCGTTGATATCTTATGTTTTTTTATACAATGTTGTAGTTCTCAGTTGACTAACTATGTCTGTGTCAGATGTATACTCAAGAGTCAAAAGGATGATAAGAATATTCTGTTGTCCTGGTCCTAGTTATTATAACTATTTATCATTTATAATAAATAATAATAATAACTATTTATTATTTATAATAAATAATAATAATAACTATTTATCATTTATAATAAATAATAATAATAACTATTTATTATTTATAATAAATAATAATAATAACTATTTATTATTTATAATAAATAATAATAATAACTATTTATCATTTATAATAAATAATAATAATAACTAGTTATTATTTATGAAACAACAACTACCATCACCATCACCATCACCACCACAACCCATGAATTCAATGCTTCCGCTCAATCTCGAAAGGCAAAGGAAACCCGTGTAGAGGCAGCTGCGCATGTAATTGTGAGGTAAGGGTTGCGCAATTCACCACCACACCTCTCCTGAATCGGCGCTGCTTGAGTCCAGTGGCAAGGAAGAAGTCCAGGACGACTGAAAACAATGCCGAGATAAGCGGAGAGCACATACAGCACTTGGAAGTCCCAAATGGTCATCCATTTAGTACTGATCAGGTTCAACATTGCTTAACTTCGGTTACCCAATGGGAACCAGTGTATCAACGTGATTATGACGTACATAAAACAACTACAACTAAACGAGAAAAGCTCGTCTTTAACCACGACCCCCCCCACCACCACCATCACCACAACGCATGCACTAATTTGTCGCTGATTACCACAAGGAGATTCATCTCAAAATATTTATTTTTGTCATAACCAGATCAGGATCAATTGTAATCAAAGTGATGTAAGCTGTAATAAGTTTACCTTTTGTAACATCTGACTTTTAGCCGGACACACTAACGAGCACAATTGCAGCTTTCTTTCAAATAAGACTAGCAGGACTATCCGGCGTTACCTGGATCAAAAGTGCAATATATTTCTATTTAAGCTTCTATCTTTCTCTCTCTCTCTCTCTCTCTCTATATATATATATATCTTTCTCTTATTCTCCTTCCACTTCTCAAAGTCCTCTTTCTCCTCTGCCTAGCCCATTCCTCTTGAATCGGAATGTGTATCTACACACAAATTACTCGATGAATTAGTCGGCATTTTCTTTCTTCCTATTTTTTACAAAGGAGTCACCACCTATCAAGGCCCGGCACCCACTAGAGGATAAGGATTAATGAGTGTATAGTAGTCTTTTTAAAATGGCTGAAAAAAAAAATGCACCCTCACATCCGTGACGAAACATTGACTTCCAAAGAATAAAGAAAAAAAGAAAGACAAAATGATGTAAAATAAGATATAAAAAAAAACAAAAGAGACACAAATCAAAAGAGAACGAAATATATCAAATAAAAAGGGGAAAATTATATAATAACATACTTAAAAACGAAAATGATAGGAAATGGGAAAATAGAAAAAAGAAAGAAAGAAAGGAAAAAGAAATATAGGAAAGAAGAATAATGCAAAAAGAAAGAAAAAATACGAAGAAAATAATTAATATATATTACTATATAATACTAGCATGGGTGCCCGGCGTTGCCCGGCGTTGCCCGGGTATTTGGAGGTGTATGTTGAGCAAAAAAAAAAACTGTAATTTTTTTTAATTTGACCCCTATTATGACCCCTTAAAATTTATGGTTTTGGGCTCAAATCAAGTTATTAAGTTGTCCAAAGAACCTACATCTAAAATTTCAAGTGTTTAGACCGAAAATTGTCGAAGGAGTTTGGTAGAGTTCTCAAAGGTCAAATCATTGAACTTTGACCCCTTAATCGCCAAATTTCTATCCGAAAACCAATCATATCGATTTTCCCAAATCTCAGTATCCTGTATATCAAATTTCGAGTCTGTAGACTAAACATTGACAGAGTTATTGCGTAAGAAAATGTACACACACAGACACACAGACAGACAGATACACAGACGCGTTCACTTTTATAGATTAGAAAGTGAGTGAGGGAGAGGGCCATAGAATTTTTTTGTTTGGAGTTACCTGGGATCAATAAATGTATATTATGGTATTACATGGTAATCTCTTTGATTTATTTTCATTATCAACATAATTTCTCTCCATATTATTCTGACAGTGGTTGTGTTAAAAGAATGTCATTGTGTTGCGTTTTACTTGGCGTTGTTTGGTTGCAACAAATGTAAACATTCAGTATTGCATTTAAAAGGGATAGCTCCAGTAAATTAATTACATTGTTATAATATTTTCAGCACCGTAAAAAAAAAGAAAGAGGAATAAAGATTAAGGAAAGAGTTGGGCGGAAAGTCGGAAAAATAGGAGAGAGAGAAATAGAGAAATATAAAGAGATGTCTAGAGAGAGAGGGGGTGAATAGAGAAATATAAATTGAAATATAAAGATGTGACACACACTTTTAACTTATGTTTTTTATAGCCCTGGACAACGCCGGGTTCGACTGCTAGTATTAAATTAGGAAAACAAAACAATATTGTGAAGCAAATAATGAAGAGACTAAACAAACAAAAAATGAAAAAGAAATAAAAAGAAAGAAAGAAATGAAAGAAAGACATGAAAAAGAAAAAAGAAAGAAATGAAATAAAAAGATGAAAAAAAGAAAGAAAAGGAAAAAAAAAATGAAAAACAAGAAAGAAAGAAATGGAATGAAAAGGGGCAGGAACGAAAAAATAGAAATGAGAAAGAAAGAAAGAAAGAAAAAAGAAGGAAATGAAACAGAAAGATATGAAAACGAAAAAACTGGAATGAAAAAAAAACATGTGAAGTATACATAGTCCCCCGTGAGTGCACAGTGAACAAGACATAAAAAAATGACCTTTTTGCCCCCCCCCTCCGATTTAGCCCCAGAAGTCCCCAGGGGACGTCAAATCCTGATGAAAATGAACAAACGGTACAATTTTAGTCCTTAACATATATAAATTTGAGTTCTGCACCATGCAAAAACAGAAATGACTAAGTCCGTCAATGCCCTCTCCATTTGGCTCCAAAAGTCCCCAAGGCCTTAACATATTTAAATTTGAGTTCAGCACCATGCAAAACTGCTAAATAGACATACAATTTTGGACAAATGTGGTAAAATAGTCCCAAAAATGGAGTTTTTATTAGCACTAAAAGAGCCCCTGGGGCGCACCCAAGACTTATCATGAAATATAGGCAAACAAAATTATATAAAAATCAGTTAGTTACAACTTTTCAGAAAGATTTATAAAAATCCAAGGCATCAATATTTTTAAATAAGCACAAAAGTGTCAATTTTAGCCATTTTAACTCAAAAGGCACCCCTGGGGGGGGGGGGCAACCAGAGCTTTCCCGGAAAATCTGTTCTGTTACCTTTTTACTCATATCATGTTTAATGTTTGTGCAAAATTTCAAAGAATTCCAATGCGTTGTTATTGAGAAAAGTACGGACAGACAAATGGACAAGGGTGAATATTCAGGTCCATCTTCCTTTTGTCGGTGGACCAAAAATGAAAAAGAAAGAAATGAAAAATAAAGGAATGAAAAAGAAAGAAATTAAAAATAAAGATATGAAAAAAGAAAAAAATGAAAAATAAAGAAATGAAAAATAAAGAATGAAAAAGGAAGAAATGAAAATAAAGATATGAAAAAAAGGAATGAAAAAGAAAGAAATGAAAAAGGAAGAAAAAAATGAAAAAGGACAGAAATGAAAAAGGAAGAAAAAGTGAAAAAGAAAGAAATGAAAAATAAAGAAATGAAAAAGGCAGAAACGAAAAATAAAGATAAAGATATGAAAAAAGAAAGGAATGAAAAAGGCTGAAATGAAAAAAGAAGAAATGAAAAAAGAAGAAAGAAATGAAAAAGAAAGAAAACAAGGAAGAAAGAAATGAAAAAGAAAGAAATGAAAAAGAAAGAAATGAAAAAGGAAGAAAAAATGAAAAAGGAAGAAAGAAAAAAGTAAGAAAGAAATGAAAAAGAAAGAAATGAAAAAGAAAGAAATGAAAAAGAAAGAAAAAGTGAAAAAGAAAGAAATGAAAAAGGAAGAAAAAATGAAAAATGAAAGAAAGAAATGTAAAAGGAAGAAAGAAAAAAGTAAGAAAGAAATGAAAAAGAAAGAAAGAAAAAAGAAAGAAATGAAAAAGAAAGAAATGAAAAAGAAAGAAAGAAATGAAAAAGAAAGAAATGAAAAAGAAAGAAATGAAAAAGAAAGAAATGAAAAATGAAAGAAATGAAAAAGTAAGAAAGAAATGAAAAAGAAAGAAATGTAAAAGAAAGAAAGAAAAAAGTAAGAAAGAAATGAAAAAGAAAGAAATGAAAAAGGAAGAAATGAAAAAGAAAGAAATGAAAAAGGAAGAAATGAAAAAGAAAGAAATGAAAAAGAAAGAAATGAAAAAGAAAGAAATGAAAAAGGAAGAAATGAAAAAGAAAGAAATGAAAAAGAAAGAAATGTAAAAGAAAGAAAGAAAAAAGTAAGAAAGAAATGAAAAAAAATGGAAATGAAAAAGAAAGAAATGAAAAAGGAAGAAATGAAAAAGAAAGAAATGAAAAAGAAAGAAATGAAAAAGGAAGAAATGAAAAAGGAAGAAATGAAAAAGGAAGAAATGAAAAAGAAAGAAATGTAAAAGAAAGAAAGAAAAAAGTAAGAAAGAAATGAAAAGAAAGAAATTAAAAAGAAAGAAATGAAAAAGAAAGAAATGAAAAAGGAAGAAATGAAAAAGAAAGAAATGAAAAAGAAAGAAATGAAAAGAAAGAAATGAAAAAGAAAGAAATAAAAAAGGAAGAAATGAAAAAGAAAGAAATTAAAAAGAAAGAAATTAAAAAGAAAGAAATGAAAAAGAAAGAAATGAAAAGAAAGAAATTAAAAAGAAAGAAATGAAAAGAAAGAAATGAAAAAGAAAGAAATGAAAAAGAAAGAAATGAAAAAGGAAGAAATGAAAAAGGAAGAAATGAAAAAGAAAGAAATGTAAAAGAAAGAAAGAAAAAAGTAAGAAAGAAATGAAAAGAAAGAAATTAAAAAGAAAGAAATGAAAAAGAAAGAAATGAAAAAGGAAGAAATGAAAAAGAAAGAAATGAAAAAGGAAGAGAAAAAGAAAAAGTACAAATAATTGTCAAAGAAAGCAAAAATGTCACATTCTTTGTTAAAACATTTTCTAACTTCTGACGGGTGAGAACAAAATACATAGATGTTAATTCTGCTCACAAACGAATTTAAAAAATGTCTAGTCATTTTGTACAAAGGCAAATTATCACTAAAAGGAAACCTTTTCTGCGATTATCGTCTGCACTTTTACTCTAAACATATCACTTTAGGCCAAAAGATTACACTTCGTAAGCTTTCTTCAAATCATGGACGTTAAACTATTTCTAAAGTATTTGGAATATCAAACCCACGACTGGTTTACAAAATGACTTTTTAACAAGTGCAAATGGTCACACTACCAAAATATTTTAAAGAAATACTAAACAGAGTTCATTTTTTTTTGTTGTTTTTATTAGAGAATTACCACTTATCAAGGCTCAAAGGTCACTCGAGCATAAAGGTTAATCAGTGTCAGATGGTTGATGAAACAACACCGTGATGATTTAATAATGATGAACATTAAGGGAATAGTTCAGGAAGAACTTGTTTACATTGACATTGAAAACGACCATATAATAGTCAGTTGGAAAGCAGTCACGCGAAACAGTGTTCTAGCGATGGCCAGTTCTAGGAAAGAAACTTTGTTTATGGAACTTTCATAGGCACACAGCGAGAGAGAGAAAGGGGAAATATTTATAATGGTTGTAGCCAGATAGGTTTTTGTTGTGAACGTTTTAAAAGGGAGGATCAAAGATTGAAGCTCAGTCGAGCACTTTCCATGAAAATAACGATAGAGCAGAGAAAGGCTAGCAGTGCCTCTTCTCTAAGAAAGAGGTAAGAATGAGGAGAAAAGGGCATTGCTCACTAGATTTCGAAGCCGATTTTGCATCCTGTCAAGGTAGGAAAGGATTGGTGAGTGAGGTTATGGGTTTATTTACCCTCACCTAGCTTGTCGTTTGCCGTGGTGTAGAGTACCACAAATGGTTAGTGCTGTAGATATTCCCTTTGAAAGTTTGAATCCCTTATCACCAAGTTGCTTTGGTCCTGGAAACAACAACAAAAAAAAAAAACAGCATCTACAAAGAGCAATCATTCTTGTAAGGTAAGACATGATATAATTATTTCCACAGTCAAACGGCGTCACGGCTCACATAACCCATGAAAGCTAAACAAAACAGAGGTCTGAGACTCGAGTTTCACTCTCATTTGGACTCATCAGTCAAACACATCTGAACTTGGTACATTCCATAATCAGATTTTACCGCGGTTGGCTTAAGAGTTTCCTCTGTGTGTTGGGGTTGCTCAAGTGGCAGGGTAATCTCCTTGAATGGTAGTGATTCGGGTTTTGAATCCCAGGTTCATGTGTGTTCCTATTTACAATGCCTCCCCACGGGACAGAGTTAGACACCAGAGTCGTTTTTTAACGTGGAGAAAAGGAACAAAAATTAAAATTGTCTCAGTCGTGAAGGATTTCTCCTCCACTGACAGAGAACAAGAAATTGAAGTGGAGCATCTGAAGAACAGATTGGATTTATTTGCTTCCCCACTGAGCAAATTAGGCACAAGGCCGTTTTTTAATGTGGAGAGAGAGGGAGGGAGGAGGGAAAGGGGGGACCAGCTCCCGAGAGGTGGGAAATGGGAGCTGGATAGTAACTGTGGTCTGCAGGGTGATCCCTACATTGACCAAGTTCAGATATGTGGGGTTACCCCCACATATGGTCTTTGCTAGTCATAGCTAGTCATAGCTTGCAGTATCTGTCGGAACAGATACTACACTTTGACCTTGTCCCGAAGGCCAAGAAGCAGGTTCATGTGTGTTCACATGATGAGCCAAAAATGAGGATGAAACTCGATTCTTGGATTTTCAGCTTGTTGGTTTTCATGACTTATGTGAGCTGTGACGGTGTTTGATAATGGAAATAATTATATATATATATATATATATATATATATATATATATATATATATATATATATATACATAAGGTGTCTTCAATAAATTTCCAGACTTTCTTTTGTACAGGCAATTAAAATTGTCGTAGACTCTTGAAAATTCAATATGCTCTTGTTATACATCTGATGAGATGACTGACCAATTTTTATCATTTCAGATTCAAATGAACAGCTACAGCAGGGATTGCAATACAGCATACTAAAGCCTGGTTGTCACAGCTGGTGTATTTCAAAAATGTGATATGGACTTGAGAACATTTTAATATTCAATAAAATTCTGTTTTAAACTTGGAAAAAATGCCACGGAAACGTAAGGAATGCTTCAGACTGCTTTTGTATCATCTCGCATGAATCGAGCATCATTTGAATGGCATAAGAGATTTAAGGGAGGCAAGGAGTCTTTGAGGAATGATCAAAGGTGTGGGAGGAGTAAAGAAGTCTGAATACCAGAATTGATTGGTCAAATAAAGAATTTAATGGATAAGGTACGTTGTGTGTTTATAGAGACAATGTGCTTAGTTTGATATCAGTGTGGAAACTGTATATACAATTAGTTTCAAGGAACTGAAAGTGCGTAAGATTTGTGCAAAGGTTTCCCAAGGGTGCTCAGAGAAGATCAGAAATAAAAGCGTTGTCATCACAGCAGGGAGATGGTTGAGCTGATCAATTCAGATCCTGCAATTCTTGATGCTCTGATGATCTGTGATAAAAGCTGGATCTACCGCTATGACCCAGGGACCAAGAGACAAAGTTCCCAGTGGAATGCCAGACAGAGTAAATCCACCCAGAAACTTATGATGATCCCTTTTTTGAAAGCACTGGCATGATCTACATACACTGGATTCCCACTGGACAGACAATCAACAAGGAATACTATGTTAAGGTTTTAAGGGAGTTCAAGAAGAGATTCTATCAGAGGAGGCCAGCACTCTTCAAATCAAGTCAGTGGTATTTCCCCCAGGCAAATACACCAGTCCACAACCCAATCCTTGTCACAGACTATTTGTCCTATTTGTCCAAGATGGGCATCAAGACAATTCCTCACCCTCTCTATAGTCCAGACCTTGCTCCCTGTGACTTTTGATCATTCCTTAAGCTCAAGGAAAACCTTAGAGTCTGTCTCTATGAGACAACTGAGGAGATGAAAGACGCTGTGATGAGGATCATTGGCACACTCACACGAGATGACTTTCATGAGGCTTTCCAGAGGTCGTTGGAATCGCACAAGTGCATTGCAACTGATTACTTTGAAGGAGACTAAGGTTTTATGTGTGTACTATCAGTAAACGTGTCCATACAAAAAAGTCTGGAAATTTATTTAACGCACCTCATATATATATATATATATATATATATATATATATATTATTATTATTATTATTATTATTATTATTAATAATTGTTGTATTTATTAAACATTTGAATATTTTAGTCAAATATTTTTTATATATTTTTACGTGCATAAGAGTCATCCATGGAGACGTGTTTCTGGGTATCACCCATCTTCAAAATATCTGAGCGGCAGCCTGATGTCAAAAATTAAGCTATACTGAAGACAGGTAAACCCAGGAACACGTGTCCATGAATAACTTTTATGCACATAAAAAAATTTCATAAATATTTGAATAAAATATTCAAATGTTTGATAAATAAAATTAATTATAATAACAAAAAATATGTCACAAATAAGAGGGCGACATGAATATAAACAAAGGGCAGGTAACTACCTCAAAATGTTCAGCTGAATGTAACAATTAGATAACACAGAATTGCTAATAAAAAAAATAAAATCAGCAATAGATCTTATATATATATATATATATATATATATATATATATATATATATATATATATATATATATATATATATATATATAGCTTTAATTAAGAGAGAAAAGATGAAGGTCAATTCCACAGAAGGAGACTTATCCGGATAATGCGAAGCTCAACAATAATTATTGGAGTTTATACAATAGGACAACAAGAGAATGAAATGAAGACACAAAACTATATATAGGTAGATATAGAGTGGATCATTTATTGAATAATGGAATACAGACAAAATTGGGGGGATAGAAGGAACTCTTTATGTCAGGGCATTTCGAAGCCTAATGATTCTCATCAGAAGAGTAGAGAAGGTGCTAGGTAGCATGGTGGGGATGCGGCATCTAGCGTAAGATTCGTTAGGGATGAAAAAGATTAAGAGGAATTATAGAGTGTAGGGGGAAGCTTTAATGAATTCATTAGTTTTGTGTCTTCATTTCATTCTCTTGTTGTCCTATTATATATATATATATATATATATATATATATATATATATATATATATATATATATTACAATAAAAAATCTCAAGTGAATTAGCTCCCTAATTCAGTTGCAAACAAAGAGAATTTAATGAAAGTTTCATTATTATACTCATTGACAAAAAATTCGTACAATTAATTTCTATCCAAACTAAAAAGATATAAGCCATAGATAAGAATGGTGACTAAATGTTGTGCCCTAGCAGGTCGGTAATAATCAACACAAATACAATGATATAATTAACAAAACAAAAGTGTATTAACAAAAGTATATTCCTAAGTACACGTCATGATTCTGGGGCCATAACTACCACTAATCTCTGCCACACCGTTTTAGATGTAACTGTACTTATTCTTTGTTCATACCTAAAATGGGTAGAGCAGCCTAGCTCATAACACTCAATAAAACTGATTATGGGGATTTGTTGTTTTGTTGAGGCTTAACTTTGGACAAAATTTTCGTTACAATCTGATACATACATGATATTATTCTGTCGCCATTAAAGTCCCCTCCTTTTTGTCCATCGAGAAACCTGTTAGGGTTGCCGAGACGACGATATGAAAGGAATGTATGAACGTTAATGGTTGGATGGTCACCTCGCGTGATGCAAGTATCATAGATTAAATGAAGGAGTGACCGTAAAAATGAATGAAAGGAATGCGATCTTCTTGGATCAACTGTGATTATGAATGTCTGTTCAAGTTGATTTAAATGTCCTAATTACATAAACTAGTTTTTTTGTTTTGTTTTTTTTTGGGGGGGGGTATTTTTTAAGAGGGTTGGTGGAGTTAGTGAGTCAACGTACAATATTACAATATATATATATATATATATATATATATATATATATATATATATATATATATATATATATATATATATATATACAGTATCGGCCATCATATAAGGAACGGAAAAAATTTACAATTATTCATGTATATTTCAAAAATTAGTGCATGGATTTTTCTGAAATACTCAGAATAAACAAATAGAACCAATGTGTATAATCTAGTACCAAAAAACTTACGATTCAATATTGAGAAATATGGCGTCACCGACTCGCAGAACTCTGTCTCTCCAAGAAAAAAAATTAATTTTAGACAATTACAAAGAAAAGAAATCAATTTCAACAATTTCTAATATCGTTCGAAGATCAAAAAGTGTTGTTCATCGTGTGATAGCTCGATATGAGAACAAAAATACATTAGAAGCATCTCCTAAAACCGGCAGACTCCCTAAAATGTCTCAAAGAGAAGATAGGATTATAGTAAGGCAGGCTCTTAGTGACCGATTCAAATTCGCAACATCAATTTCTCGTGATTTTAATGAACAGACTGGGAAAAATATATTTAGAAAAACTGTTTCTCGACGGTTAGCAGCTGCCGGATTGCATTCCAGGGTGTCAGTATCTAAATCCTTGATCTCCAAGAAAAACAAAAATAGCCGTTTGAAGTTTGCCCATGAGCATGTCGTCTGAACTGATGAACAATGGGCTAAGGTTCACTTCAGCGATGAATCCAAGTTCAATTTGTTTGGATCTGATGGAAAGAAGCATGTACGGCGTAAAGCAGGTGAACGATTATCCTCCAAATGTGTTAAAAAGACACTTAAATTCGGAGAGGTAGTGTAATGGTGTGGGGTATGATATCCTCGGAAGGAGTTGGCCCTCTAGTTCGAATCTATGGTAGGGTTAATGCGGAGACTTATAAGCAGATCCTTCAACAACATGTCATTCAGAGCTTACGCCTTTCACCTAATCAGCCAAGCATTTTTATGCAAGATAACGCCCCTTGCTATAAAGCTAAAAAAGTGATAAGTTACCTCGAGGAAGAAGAAAATAAGAGTAATGGACTGGCTAGCGCAGAGTCCGGATCTGAATCCAATAGAAAATGTTTGGAAAATGATTGGAGAAAGAGCACAGATGAGGAATACCCAAAATCAAAATCATTTGTGGGATTTATTGAAGGAAGAGTGGGAAAAGATAAATCCTGAATTTTGCAAGAAACTAATCCAGTCTTGTGGTCGAAGTGAGGTCATAAAGAATAAAGAGATGTTCACTAAATATTGAATGAATTTATTTTTTAAAACATTTGCATTAAAAAAAACATAAAGTTTCTATTTCGTTCCTTAACTTTTGGCTAGGATAAATCCACAGATATAATTTAAAACTAAAATATTTCTCAATATTGAATCGTAATTTTATTTTAGCTTTTTTTTTTTTTTTTTTGGTACTAGTTTATACACATTGGTTCTATTTGTTTATTCTGAGTATTTCAGAAAAATCCATGCTCTAATTTTTGAAATATACATGAATAATTGTAATTTTTTTCCGTTCCTTATATTATGGCTGATACTATATATATATATATATATATATATATATATATATATATATATATATATATATATATATATATATATATATATATATATTCGCTTAAAAACTACTTCATACACAATAGACACTACTTTAACTCCACACTCTCTCTCTCTCTCTCTCTCTCTCTCTCTCTCTCTCTCTCTCTCTCTCTCTCTCTCTCTCTCGCTCCCTATATATGTGTGTGTGTGTGTTTGTTGTGACCTTGAATTGTTAATAACGAAAAAGACAACGTGGTATATTTACAAGAGTATTTGTTACAGAAAGACCTCCATCCCACTGCAGGAAGACGTGACACAAGGTCAAAAAGTGGGATTTAATGGGTCAATACACAAGAGGTAGCACACTATGACTCCACAAAAAAAAAATGCTTGGGCGCACATTGTAACCACTAATCCTGCCATTTAGAGCATTTTTACAATTTAAAGACATATGTTGCGAGAGAAAATATGTGAAGGCTGTATAAATACACAAAACGTTTTCGAAATCTAGTGACTGATATCATTTTTCTCTCTACTACTTCTTTCACACAGAAGACATATTGGCTATCTCTGCGGTATTATTATTCTCATGATAAATGCTATTCCCCACCCTTTTAAAACATTCACAACAAACACTCATTTAGTTACAACCACTATCAAGAATTTTCTTTACTATTTATCTGTACCTAAAACTAGACGAAAATTCTATAATAAATGTTCCTTATTTAGAAATACCCGTCTGTGGAACACGATACTATGGCACTGCTTCCCGGGTGACTATAACATAGTCGTTTTCAATCTGATGTAAACAAGTTTGTGTTGATCCGTCCCCGTAAATAATTAAATTCTGTTGAATTTCCACATTTACCAATCATCATGGTGTTATCTCACTGGCTTCCTAACGTTCACTAACCCTTATCCTCCAATAGCTTTTCGGCCTTGATAAGTGATTACTTCTTAATTAAAAATATATATATATCAGTTATATTTGAGGGTCTGTTCTGTCCTCAGTCATAGGAGGAAAATCCTTCTTGATTGCAGCAATTTTTTTATATTTTTGTCCAATCCAGAGTGCTATTTAAGAGAGAGTAAAATCTTTCTTTGGATGGATGAATAACGCGTACCGAAATATGTCGAAAATTGAAATGCAAAATGTTCATTTCAACTTGCCAATATATTTCTATTACTTTTGCGCATGCGCAAATTCAATCATAGTTTTTAGTGGTTTAATTTTAAATCTTTTTTATCTATCTCTCGATAGTTCAAATCGTAGGGAATGTGGCTGGAGCACTAAATGTTTTAGTTTTGATTCTAGCTGATCGCACCAAAGTCATTTTTTTTTTATCTTTCGGAATCAGTACTAGGTGTTAGGTACAATATTATATTCAATAGGAAATTGGCTCTGTAATAATAAATTCGAAATCTGCAGGAATTCTATGACCCTCGCTAGTTACAAATATATTAAAATGTGATTTTCACAAATTTTTATTAAATCACACCATAATTTTTAAAAATAAATTAGTTTGCCATGTAAATATAATATACTAGAAGAATATTTGTCCTAGGACGGGTAAACTTAATTCCCAAAACAGAACAGTTTTGCACCCCTTTTATTTTCTTTGACAGATTAAAATCAAGATAGAATGCTATGAAACCTTATGGCTAGAATCCTTATTCCAATTTTGATTAAAATCCATGGCATGATTTTGATTTCCGAAAATGTTTTTGATTTAAACTTAAAGGGTCTTCAAAAGAAATTTAAATTCAATGAAAGTTGCTTCATTGGTGTCTAATGTCAATAGAATAAAATTTAATGCAAATTTGCCTATAATTTGCCTATATTATGCCATTAAAAAACTTTTAAAATATTAAAAGAAAACTTAAATTTGGAGAATATTTAATTTATGTTTAATAATTATTCTTAAAATTTTTCAAAAATCGGAGATATCAGGATTTTCACCAAGTCTTTCATCCCTCTTTGCTTTCTTATCAGCTATGTTCCAAGATTCATAATTATCGGTTAATTAGTTTAGGAGTGAATCCAGTTGATACAAATGTATAAACATATATATAGCTTTATATTCTCGGTGTTGCTCGGGCGAAACTTATTGCTGGGCGGAGGATTTAGTCACATCCTATTTAAGATACACTGAATATCTTAACTTGTTACAAAAAGTGACCTCATGTTGGATTTAAGGAAACATAAAACACATCCATCTTAGGTTATGAAAATCAAATGCGAAATAACTCTCATAGCTTAAAAGGGGAAATAACTTTCATAGCTTTAATAAATAAGCTTACTTTCGGGTTTAGACACAACTGTTGTCAGCTGTTAATAATTGAAAATAAATTAAATTTAATATAAATTAAATAAATCAACTTTAAATAATATTTCTAAATGGAACAAGTAAAAGAATTTTATTACAACAAACAATTAATAACGTGGAGCTAATTATTACAATAGATTTTCTTTAATGTAATATGCAAATGAGGTTACTCATTGAATGTAGATTACTTTTGTAAAAATCATGCTGGAATAAAATTATATAAAAGTCTCCTTTTAGTATCTATATATTAATATGATAGCGTGTGTGTTATTTTCTGTGTTACATCCGGGTCGTTTAATTCTTATGTACTTCCATTGCTTGTCATAAATGATTTTATCAAAAGTTCTTCATAAGTTTTGGTTTCGGTTCCGATAATAACTGATGGCATTCCAGTAATCTATTTTGTTTTTTATAAATAATTTTATCAAGAATTTTTCATAAGTTTTGGTTTCGATTTCGATTATGGCTGAAGGAACTCAAGTTATATATATATATATATATATATATATATATATATATATATATATATATATATATATATAGATATATATAGATATATATAGTAATTTATAAAATATAAAATATATATGGCGATTAAGCTACACTGAATATTCTGCGTTTCATCCACTATAGGATTCTGCGTTTCATCCACTATAGGATTCGTCAGGCTTATGCGTTTCATCCACTATAGGATTCGTCAGGCTTATGCGTATGCATAAGCCTGACGAATCCTATAGTGGATGAAACGCAGAATCCTAGAGTGGATGAAACGCAGAATCCTAGAGTGGATGAAACGCAGAATATTCAGTGTAGCTTAATCGCCATATATATTTATAAATTACTAACTAGCTCTACCTACATATTGAGCACTTTTGAAGTAAATACTTAAAGTTTACGCATAAATCTATACTTTCGTATATTAAATTTATGTGAGTAAATGAAGTAGTTATATATATATATATATATATATATATATTTCATAAGTTTTTATTTCGGTTTCGATTGAAGCTAATGCACCCAAGTCATATGGATATATATATATATATATATATATATATATATATATATATATATATATATATATATATATATATATATATATTTTTTTTTTTAAATTGCAACTTTATAATATATAAAATCGATAGAATATTAACTCGATAAAAATATATACGAAATCTACAAGAATTAAAATATCATATTTAAGCATACTTTACGACCGGCTTTTCTGGGCGTCCATGCTAGCTTAGATAAATACTTTTGCAGTTTAAACAAAAGAGCTACAATAATATTAGAGCGTCTCCATTTACACTGAACATCTACAGAATGCCAACATTACATATAACTCAGTCCCCTATGGAATTTCCACAGGTCCCGCTAGTGAAAATTAATTTATGATCCAGTGTACCTTTTGTACATATTAATTAAATTGTGAACAAACAGAGAGGAATACGACTTTGTTATAATAGATGCCTAACTTTATATATAATACCTAACTTTATATATAATACCTAACTTTATATATAATACCTAACTTTATATATAGATAGAAATTATTTTGAATAAATACGTATGTCGAGGATGTCATTCAATAAACAAGAAACGTAGGAAACAAAAGCATATTCAACAGTGATATTATTTCATAAATTTAAATCCAAATACCTTTAAAACTTTGTATTATTTGGATTCTTTGGGCTATTGTTCTCATCTTGAATGTTATTTTCAGTACGTTTCGGTTGATGTAACCTCCGACCTTCTTCAAGTGTATTTATTCGAACTCCAGAATTTAGACGGAATTTGAACGGAGCCCTTTAATTACTTCACGGAGATATCATGCTCTTGTTCCGTCAGCCATGGCTGGATAGAGATCCTAAATAATTCACAATTTGTTATAATAGATGCACATACCTAACTTTATATAACTTTATATATAGATAGAAATTATTTTGAATAAATACGTATGTCTAGGATGTCATTCAATAAACAAGAAACGTAGGAAAGAAAAGCATATTCAACAATGATATTATTTCATAAATTTAAATCCAAATACCTTTAAAACTTTGTATTATTTGGATTCTTGCGACTATTGTTCTCATCTTAAGTGCCATTTTCAGAAATGTTTCGGTTAATGTAACCTCCGACCTTCTTCAAATATATTTAGTCGAACTCCAGAATTTAGACTGAATTTGTATGGAACCCTTTAATTACTTCACGGAGATATCATGCTCTTGTTCTGTCAGCCATGGCTGGATAGAGATCCTAAATAATTCACAATTGTATTTTGCGGTCACTCACACTGAGAATTCCGTCCAAATTCCCAAAGTTTAACAAAAATATTCCCGAGTTCGACAAGATACGCCTGAGGATGGTCGGAAGTTACATCGACCGAAACGTTGGGAAAATAACACTCAAGATGCGAACAGTAGTCTAAAGAATCCAAATAATATGAATAATCAATCCTCATCTCAAAAAATTCGGAAACGTAATCGTTAAGTGTAACATTAATAATAAATTCAAAATTATTGATCTTTTTTTATTGTTATGATTTCAATCAGGTCGAGAGAGATTCTCACAGACGAGCTGGCGGCAATCAGCAGCCCCCACGGAGGATCCACCACCACCACCATCTTTGGTTGGATTATGGGCTCAACAAAGCCAGTATCCAGATGATGACGATGACGATGATAATCTGCCACCTCCGCCTACACCACTGATGACTGCCGATTATGACATAGACTTTGACCAGTACCAACAAAACCTTGATGAAATTATACCTTCCATATCAGATCTTCCCGAGGTCAGTACAGAGTACGATGATGGGCAGGGTCTCTACCAGACGACAGGGATGTACATGATACAAACACAAGAACCTGATCAGTTCATGGAAAAGGGTAAGCAAATATTTCCATATGTATAAGTACTGGATAAATGTGTTTTTTCTATTATAACTCTTTCGTTTATGTTCGCCATTTTGCTTGCTCTTTCGTAAGTAATATCTCATAAAGTATTTTTAGATGTATGTGGAAGGAACATTAAAAGTCATGGTTGAGTCCATTTTTTGGTCCCCTGACAAAAGGATGATGGATCTGTAAATTCACTCTTGTCCGTTCGTCCGTTCATCTGTCTGCACTTTTCTCAATAACTATGCCTTGGAATTTTTGAAAATTTTGCACAACAAAAACAGTAATGGGACGGATTTTCTGGGAAAACTCCGGTTGATCCCCTAGGGGTGTCTTTCGGATTAAAATGGCTAAAATTGATACTTTTGTGCTTATTAAAAAAAAAATTGATTCCTTGGATTTTTATAAAACTTTCTGAAAAGTTGTAACTAACTGATTTCTATATAATTTTGTTTGTTTATACTTTGTGATAACTCTTGGGTGTACTCCAGGGGCTTTTTTAAGGCTAATAAAAACACTATTTTTGGGACTACTTTACTATATTTGTCCAAAATTTTCTGTGTATGTCTGTTTAGCCGTTTTGCATAGTGCTGAACTCAAATTTACATATGTTAAGGCCTAGAACTGCACAGTTTGTTCATTTTCACCAGAATTATACGTCCCTTGGGGACTTTTGGGGCTAAATGGGATGAGTGCTGAACTTAGTCATTTTTTTTATGCCTCATTCACTGTGCACTCACAGAGGACCATGCATGCTTCACTTGTTTTTATCTTTATAAATCAAGAGATTCCATCTTGGGGCTAACATTTAATTTCTATATGACTTATAAATAGAAAGCCAAGTGTTCAACTAAAGTACGGCACAGTCACATTGACACACCAGTTCTCACCAAATCACCGAAGTTAAGCAATGTTGAGCCTGGTCAGTACCAGATAGGTGACCATTTGGAAAGGCTAGGCGCTGTATGTACCTCCTGAGAAGGTTGGGCATGGAGCCAGCACTCTCACCCCCAAAAAAGGACTCCTTGCGACAAAAGCATCTACAAAGTTGTGGATGGCCTATGCCCCTCCAGGGGCGCAAGACTATGGATGGATGTTCAACTAAAATTCTTCTTTACTTCTCAAACGTTAGCAAAGAAGTGAGGAAAATTAATTGTCTTTTTTTCCAAATACCAAGTAAGTTATGTTATAGTATATCTTTATTATGATCTTTTCTTGGACTTCACGGTTTCCAGGAGAAAAATTCATCTGGTCTGGTGGAGTCTCAAGCTTAATACTGTTACTTCAGGTAACATCATTAGTAGAAAGTCCTCGCACGATTCAGTGTATAACTGTGCCTACCAGTTAGGCACCCGATCTAATAATGGTGTCACGATAAAAATACCTTTGATAGCCCTGGCGAAGCATCAAGTATTCAGCTATTCCTCGTATGACTCAATGTATAACTGTTCTGAGGGGACTTTATTTGGACTTTGAATATTATGTTAGTTTGACTATTTGCTTAAGGTTTATTTGTAAGGGAAAATATCCTTATTGCACTTTTGGTTTCGTTTCACTTCAGTCGAACTTCTCATAAATCAAGGGGCCCCTTTCCTGGGGCTAACACTTTACCTCTATATGAGATGCAGAAATATTCAAATGATCCAGTAAAGTTCCCGGTTACATCTCAAACACTGTTTTTAAAGACGTTGTTAAGCACGTAATTTTCCTCCTCTCAGTTGACCATTTAAATATGTTATAGTATATCTTCCTTGCAGCCTCTTGGGCTTGCGGGATTTTAGGACAGGGATTTATCTAGTCTGGTAGAGTATCTATCTGTGTGCTGTTACTTAAGGTAAAAGCCAGAATAGGTTAGACATAGCGAGGAGATCTTATTTGTACTTTATGTGATTTGGATGTTTATTCAAAGTTTACTTTTGAGGAAAAGTATCCTCACACCAGGTTGTCCTGATAAGCGCCTGTACAGAGAGACCTTAGACACTCGAGAAGGTATCTAAGTTTTCTCTTTAATAAATATATATCATACTTTGGGGTAAATGCACCAAACCGGGGGGTAATTGCATTAACTAAAAAAAAGTGCTCTTTATATGCATTGTTATTAATATACGAAAGTATAATTTTATGCGTAAACTTTAAGTATTTACTTCAACAGTGCTCAATAGATAGGTAGAGCTAGGTAGTAAGTTATAAAAATATATATGGCAATTAAGCTACACAAAATATTCCGTGTTTCATCCATGCAGAATATTCTGTGTAGCTTAATTGTCATATATATTTTTATAACTTACAACTATATATATATATATATATATATATATATATATATATATATATATATATTGTTCAGAATGTGAAAGGATATATAATTATTTCCACAGCCAGACGACATCACAGCTGTCATGGCTCTTGTGAGCTGCAAGGTTGTCTGGTTGTTTGGAATAATTATATATATATACATATATACATATATATATATATATATATAACTACTTAATTTACTCACATAAAATTAATATACGAAAGTATAGATTTATGCGTAAACTTTAAGTATTTACTTCAAAAGTGCTCAATACGTAGGTAGAGCTAGTTAGTAATTTATAAAATATATATGGCGATTAAGCTACATTGAATATTCCGTGTTTCATCCACTCTAGGACTCCTCAGGCTTATGCGCGAATTCTGTGGTTGTTTATCGTTTTTATATGCTCCTCTTCTATTGAGATTATAGTTAGCCAATCAGCTTCCTAGTATCCACTGCGCCCTTCCTATCAGCCAATGGGCATGCACTTTATCGGACAAAGGATCTGTTTTAAAACTAGGTTAGTGTTTTTTTTTGTTTTTTTTATAATTGTTAGTTTATATATAAATATATATATATGTACATACATATATGCACATATATATATACATATACATATATACATACATATATGTGTGATCGTTTATCGTTTACGCTCATCATCATCAAGACTCTTGTTGCCACCACAAAATTTCTTAAACCACCATTATGCTGTGCGTTTAGTAGTGGTTCCTGAGCATAATGCTTTGTTGATATCGCGATGTGTTTCAGCAGCTATCCTGCCTAGCGTGAATTGAAATAAGAAAATTGTGCAAATTTGTTTTTTTTCCATCTTGTATTCAACGTTCCTAAAAGAAGACATAATTGTTTTAAAACGATTGTCATTTAAACGATTAGATCGAGGGAATAACGTTCTTTAAAATGATATATAAAGTAAAGGTATTACAACAAAAACTTGTTTGAAAATACATCATTTGAAATTAAAATTTAAAATTTTGCAAGAACTTTGTTTACAACCTAATACTTAATAAAGATCAATGTATATTTATTTACATATTTTTATATACATATTTTATATCATTCCCGTCAGACAAAAGTTTTTTATATATATATATATATATATATATATATATATATATATATATAAGAACAAGTAGTTAATAAAACATGTTAAAAAACACTTTGAAAAAGAGTTACAACATATTTAATTTTAAAAAGGAAACACTAAATAAGTGGATAGTCCTTAATCTGCGGAGTTAAAATATGGCATATATATATATATATATATATATATATATATATATATATGTATATATATATATATATATATATATATATATATATATATATATATATATGTGTGTGTATATATATATATATATGACTACTTCATTTAATCACATAAATTTTACATACATTTTATATAAATGTATATATATATAAATATATGTATACACACACACACACACACACACACACACACATATATATATATATATATATATATATATATATATATATATATATATATATATATATATTAGTCCTCGCATGAAAGAGCATGGCACAAAATGTTTTGAATAATAATAATAATAATAATAATAATAATAATAATAATAATAATAATAATAGAATAAGAATAATAACAAAGACTTTCGCTGGCGAGGACTACTATTGACTGTAACCAGTTATACAGTCCTTTTGAAATTTTCATCTCTATTTTTCTCGTTTTGTACTGAATATTTGTTAATGAAACCTATATGAAATATGTTCCTTATTAAATTTTAAAGATTTTCTATTCTGAAAGGAGTTTTAAAAAATTTAATCTAAAAAAGTTATTTTAAAGTTTTTGTTTAAAAAAATTCAGATTTTCTCATTATTCAGACCTGTATTACAAAGCGGGAGTTGTAAAAATGAGTTGTGGTGTGAGGAGAAATACAAACTGAAACAGAGAGAATGTTCAGACCTGTAATAATACAAGAGGGGGTTGCAAAAATGAGTTGTGGTGTGAGGAGAAATACAACCTGAAAAATTACCTTGGATTTATTTTATGTAATGTACATTCTGTTGCACTTTTTAAAAAAAAATCATTGAAAATTTTATATCTATATAATTAATTGCTAGATGAAAGATAATTTTTTAAATTGCAACAAAATGTACATTACATAGAATAAATCCAAGGTAATTTTTTGATTCAATCTAAATTAAATTTTTATACCTTACTTTGTAAAATTTATAAAAGTGCACTTTGAAGGTAAATAAATTTCAAATTGAATCTCGTACCTTTATTTTTACAGCCTATAGTAAAAACATTTTGTTTAACAATTTTCATGCCTTGGATGAAATGCTTTTCTAACGTATATATATGTGTGTGTGTGTGTGTGTGTGTGTGTGTGTGTGTGTGTGTGTGTGTGTGTGTGTGTGTGTGTGTGTGTGTGTGTGCATTGAAATGTTATATAAAAAGGTAGTAATTCCAATCTTTACTATTATATTCGTTGTTATAGTTCAAGGGAGACAATTGTATTAGTCACTAATACATTATCTATTAGAGTTATATCAAAGGACAGATAAGTAGAACTATAAATCTATGTAATAAAAGTTTCATTATTTTATTATTTAAAACAGTCTATTTTAATCTCAAATAATGCAGAGGGTTTAGTAATTAAGATCACAGTTTCTCATTAAGAGCTTACACCTTCCTATTGACAGTTCAGATTTTCATAATTCAAGAAATTAATTATAATATTATTACAATTCTTATAATAATAGATGAACATAACAAAAAAAAAATGTGTTAATAGAACCATGTCTTGTTGCCATATTTATGAAGTGATAATGTTTAGGAGATATTTCAATAGGTGGAGCACATCAGCTTTGGAAGGCAATCCATCCACATGTAGTTACAACCCTGATTTCAAACCCCCACTGTCTTGTGGAATAATAATCTATGGGGAAGGCTTCAGGAGAAAACTGTGATGGAAAATGTGGAGTGGATCCCCATGAGGTAGTTTGACATTGCCTATAACTTTTATCATGTCCTATAATGGTGTCAGTGGCAAACTTTTACAGCCATTCTGGTTTTTGGATTCATCATCAATTTGGAGAAGGAGATCATGCTATATAGGCAACAGCCTAAAATAATGAAACTTATATTACATAGATTTATCATTCTAATTACCTGCCCTTTGATATAACTCAAATACATAATGTATTATAGACTAATACAATTATCTCCCTTGAACTTTAACAGCGGATACAATAGTAAAGATTGGAATTACCCTCTTTTAATATAACTTTTCAATGCACCATATTACACCACTCAGATGAGCTTTCAACAAAACTCAATCAACAAACATAAAACCTGGAGAGGCCACTTCAGCTTGTGACTGAGATTGCCATTGCCACATTAGTTTCTTTAGTCACAAATAGGCTAAGGATGCATCACCTATGGTCAACTGATGGCGGAAGGTCTACCACTAGTGTTCAATATCAGTGGCAAAACCTATGTGTGAGGTAATATCCGGACTGTTCACTATCAATCACTATTTGCTGTTGACTAAATTCAAAGAAATCGAACCTGATATTTTGAGGCTATCGTCTGCAGTTGTATCTGCTCTGCATTACCAACATTTCAGGGCATGTATGCAGATTCATATCATCTGTTATCAAATAATATGAATCAAATAATCTAGATGAAAAGAAATAGAATGATAGATCAGTGTTTTCATATAATCGTGATCATTCAGATTACTGTTCTCATCTTGCGTGTTATTTTCACGTTTCGGTCGATGTAACCTCCAACTTTTTTCAATTACTTTATATGTTACACTTCAGATCCTTGCAGAAAAATTCAGTTTTGACACTTTTCTGGGGGTTGGAGGTTCAATCTTAGTGCAAGAGAATACTAAGAATAAAATTGTGAAGTCTACAGAGTCATGGCTGATTGAATAAGAGCATGCTATCCTTATGGATTAAATAATTTTTTTTTTTGGGGGGGGGGTTGCAAAGAAGTCACCACATCACTCGAAGGGTTAATCCATTCAAAATTCTGTACAGATTTCTGAATTTGATAGAAATGAAGTTGAAGGTTAGATGGACCAAAAGGTTGTGAAAATAACACTCAAAATACAGACAGTAATCTAAATAATCTAAATAATATGTATAAATTGTTCTTATCTAAAAATTTCAGAAATCAGAGCTCAGTGTTTTATTGGCCATTAATGATAAACTCACCTGGGTAGGATATGCAAAATTGTCAATAGCTTTGACACACTGCCCTGATTTGGGCTGTGGTGCTCCTCTTCAGTGCAAAAATTGTCTGAGGACATTTTGATAGTCATTATCTTTAAGATAAATTAATAGATAAAAATTATGATTCAGTGAAATTTAATTTTATTCAAGATCACACCTTCTACTAAAGATATGATGACGAGTGTATGTAATTAAGCAGCAATAAAAACAAAGATTGTTTGGTATTCATAAATGAAACTTGGCAGACAATTCAAGCATTGACTTCTTTGATTGCAGTAAAAAAATTATAATCTTTATTAGCACTTTTCACCACTGATGATGACTATATGCTACCATCTCAGTGACCACCATACACTCATTAACCATTATCATCCAAACATATATAGTTCATTGTTAGCTTTACTCATTTAGAACTGCTTTAAAGGTTCACCGCTCACTCATTTTGCAACCAAATTTCAAACAATTTTTACAATTCATAGGTCATATTCTCAGCTATATTTTGAAAAAAAAAATTCAATTTTCGTTCAGTAAAACAAAAATTATAATAAAATTACTGGTGTTCAAAAGTTCTCAGAATATGTAAGGAACGAGAAACGTTTTTTTCTGATTCTATTCGCCCTCCTTGGAATGTTTTCATTTGTTGTGTACCCGCATTATTCTCCCTGACGTCACGATTACGTCGATTCAGCTACTACTGTCACTAATAATTCACCGCTGTCCTGATCTGTCACTGAGCTGTACTGTTGCTAATAGTTCACTGTCGATGTGTATTTACTTCATTACATCTTTTGTTTGATTATTTTATTTAGTCAATTTAAGAAGTTGGTGATAATATGTTTTCATGAATTGTTGACAAAACAAGGTCTGAAAAAAATCATAGATTACATAGAAAAATGCGAGCCTGAAAATTAATATGGTTAAGATTAAACTTAGAAAAGTAAAAGGACTAGTTGTTAAAACTGGAAAAGAAAAAGACAAGATAGTCTAGTAAAAAATATAATAAATTTATAACTTAAAATATTGCAGCATTAAGAATTGATTATATAATAACTTCTTAATGCTGCAATATTTTAAGTTATAAATTTATTATATTTTTTACTAGAATATTTTGTCTGTTTCTTTTCTAGTTTTAACAACTTGCCTTTTACTTTTCTAAGTTTAATCTTAACCATATTACTTTTCAGGCTCGCATTTTTCTATGTTATTCTTAAATGACTTTTGAGCCTTGAAAAGTGGTGACTTCCTAGTAAACAAAAAAAAACATTCACGAGTGACATTTTTTGGAGGAGAGGAGTCGGTCACTTTGTGGGTTATTATGTTATAAAAATGCTAATCCACACATTAGTTTTATCGACTGTTTTATTCTCCCCGTGTTTTTTGTCTCTTTTTAGTGATTGCTGTCTATGATTACACGGCAAATGAACCTGACGAACTCACTTTCCAAGAAAACGCTGTGATTTACGTTCTTCAGAAAAATGAAAATGGTTGGTGGGATGGAATGATCGATGGCGAACGTGGCCTCTTTCCAAGTAATTACGTCGAACCTTGCGTTTGAGACGCAAATACGCGAAAAATAATGACAAATTAAAAAAAAAAAGAAAGAAAACACACGAATTATACTCGTCAACAAGAGTTCAACTGTTATCAGCGACAAAAGCTATTCAAGGAAATTATAACCAAAGACGTTCTTTACAAATGGAAAATAGAATTTTATATTAATCCATATTAAATTCATAGCCGGTGCAAAGGGACTTAACAGATTATTCAGGAGCAGATAACTCTGCTTCCTTTGGTCGTGCCTCCATGTTTAAGATCTGCTTTCTGGCTATTAAGTTGAAGCATTAACTCTAACTATGCCTAAAATTACTTACTGCTGCTAATTTTTTTAGTGCTTCTCAGGTCTTATCCGTGTGCTGTTAGTGAAAAAAAAAAAAAAAGAATGCATCATTTCCTAAGTTTGAAAGAAGGGAAAATATCATCATCAGCAGCTTTTGTGAGTTAATGCAAAATGAACCACAATAATTATTTGTAGGTTTGGTTTGAGCCGACATTTCATATTAGCTGGCAAAGCATGGATTGTAAACATGGAAGTAGACGCCCTCCCACCTGTAAGATGTCATAAACTCATAAATGGATTCCAAACTATTTTTTCATTCTAAATCTCTACATAAAGGTTTAGTCCATTTTTATTGTGGAGTCTAATTCATATGCTAAATTTGCAGTTTCAGAAAAAAATTAAAAATTACTTTTAACATATTTTTAAACTAATAAAAAAAATGGTATGATTATAATTTAAAAGAAAATGTTTGTTTGCTTTTTTTTTTTCTATGTGGAACAAATTGTACTGGACTTCTTCTCTGCAGATTACAACTTGGTCATCTTCAAAGCCAATGTCTACAGATTCCTGTTACGAACCGACCTCACAAGTATTCAAACTTGGCCCATTCCAGGAATCATTTTCCATCATCTCATGTTCTTCATCTCTCAACTGGCAATGATTCCATCTCTTAAACCCTTATGCGGCGTTTTAAGTGGCGTTTTGCATTATGTGGTGGTAATTTAGTAAAAAAAAAAAAAAAATTTTTTTTTTAGTAAATATCTCCTTGAAAGGAGGGGGTGTTAAAATGCTTTAAAATAGCAAGTATATAAATATCTAAACTGCGATTTCATTAATATTTTCTCAACATTCATCAAAATTTAGGAATAATGTTTACCCCCCCCCCAAAAAAAAAACACACACACTGAAATCAAACAAGAAATTATGATTAATGGTAGTTCATATTGTGGAAGTAGTGGTGGGCGCAAGGGGAGATAATTTGGGATTTACTGTTGTTTTGTTTTGTTTTTGTTTTTCTCTTGAGTGGCTTTTGGCCTTGATTAAGTTGCGATGTTCTAGTAAGAGGAAAGAAAGACGTTAATTTATTGCAGATACATATTAAGACGAAAAGCAACTCAGGAATATGAGTTAATGAGATGAAATAATAGCTAGTTAAAAAATTAAGAATCTCATGAGATGATGGAAGGTGGTTAATGGAACTAACTAAGATTGGTTACTTGTGGGAATGGGAATCCATTGATGACATTGTAGTATTTCATGGGGGGGGGGGGTATAGAACGGCACCTTAAAAGGAGGGATGGTCTAAAAATGGAAATTAAAAAATTACATCACTTCCACCAAAGACCAGTTCTGCCTCTATCAGCTTGCCAACACTGACAAGGACAGATACAGGATGCAGTAGTCTCAACTAGCCCTTCAGAGGAAGTGGGGGATAGTGAGCACAAATGGCCAAAAGTCAGTCTCTCGGTGTATGTAACTGATTTCCCTCCCTAAAATTAATTCCTTCTCTCTCTCTCTCTCTCTCTCTCTCTCTCTCTCTCTCTCTCTCTCTCTCTCTCTCTCTCTCTCTCTCATATAAATTGAATTTAATTTCTGTTTCTATTGTTCTGTTAAATAAACTCTTTAAAACAAAACTGACGTCTGCATGGTTCTCAATCAACAAGCAAGGAACAGAAGTCAACAGTGCGAACATTAACAAAACCTGGATAACAATGAAAATGATTGGTTGGTTGTGTTTGTTTTACGGCATATCAACCCTTTTCAGGTTATTTAATGCCGAATCCAGTGATTTTGAAGAAAATTTTTTAATAGAATATATTTGTTTTTTCAAGTCGGTTTCTATTTAACCCATAGTTGGGACCCTAACAGGTACTACTACTCTGGGTCAGAGTGGACCTGGGAGAAGTGGCAATTAAGGGGTGGCTCCACACTCACCAAAGCCTGCAAGCTGGGGCCTCATCATTGGATATAGTTTAAGCTCATATCCAGGACCACAATGAAAATGCATATGTGTATAATGTTATGCATTGACGATTATACAACAGTATGCAGAGAAGCAGTCCCATGGTAATGTGTTCAAAGAAGCTCTGTTTATGGAAATTTAGCCTGACACTGAGCACACAGAGAAAAAAAGAAGAATTATTTTTCGTAGTGGCAGCACAAGTTCTTGCTGTGAATGTCTTACAAAGTAGAACCAAAGATTGGAGCTCAGTCGAGCACCTTTTATGATACACCAATTATGTTTCTGAATTTATTTTAGAAGGGGGATTAGTAATTTGGGTTATCTGGATTATTCAAACTACTATTCAACGTTTCAGCTGATGTAACCTCTGACCTTCTTTATGTAATCTTGTACACGTTGTAGTCTCCTTAGTTTTCAGTCGCAAAGGAGACAAAGAAGAGAAATGAAGTGTTGAAATTAAAGTTTTAAACTGCTAAATACCGTTTCATGCACAAAAAAGGCCGCCATTCTTTTCTCCCACTGACACACGAATTAAGCACACAAAAAATAATCTGTTGTTCTTTTTTTTTTCCATTTACATGCGAATTGACTGTACAAAAGAAAATTGTTATTTTTTCCCACTGACCCACGAATTCACCATATGTACAAAATGACTCCGAGTGAGCAAAAAAAGATCATTTTTTTTTTTCTCCTTTTTATAGTCTTTTTTTTTTTTTTTTACCGGTGATGTGAATTCATTTACATATCTATATCCACGCTATGTTACAATTTTTTTTTTTTTTAATTACATTTTCACCTCAAACAAAGCACATTGCCACTTTAATGTAGGAGGCTACTATCAGGGACATGAGCTACTGGGATACTATATAGGGAGTTGGGCAGCAAGATATCAGTTCACGTTACACTTGAACTTCTGCATGTCAGTAAAGTTGGGGAAGCAGGGACCCGGAAGGGAATTCCAAAGTCTAGCGGTTCTGGGGAAGAAACTACTGGAGTAGAAAGCTCTCTTACATCTAGGGATCTCCACTGTAGGGGCGAGACCTAGCTGCCTGTTGGGTCCGTCGAGGGCACCTATGCCACGGGGGCACAAGTGCCTGCAGCTTGCCAGAGCATTCACCATTAAAATACTTGTAGAACAGGCAGAGGGATGCAACATTTCGTTAGTGGGATAGAGGCTGAAGCTTAGATGACAGTTCAGGACCTATCAGGTTGGAGACTCTCTTTTGGACTTTGTCTAGGAGCGAGAGACTAGTAGTAGATGCACCAGCCTAAATATGACAACAATACTCCATACATGGGCGAATGGTGGCCTTATAGAGGTACAGGATACTTTCGGGCATTAGTAACTTTTTAGCACGGTAGAGAGAGCCCACCTTTTTCGCAGCGGTCCTGGCAATGCTTTTTTAGATGTATCTTGTCGAACTCGGGAATCTGGATGGAATTTCAAAGGGAATCCTTTATTTAATCTTTGGGATTAGCATGCTCTCATTCTATCAGTCATGATCGGGTAGAAGACTTAAGTTTTTGCAGTTGTATTTTTAGTATCGCAAACACTGAGGATTGAATCTTCAACCTCCAGAAGATTCCTTTAATAAGGTATACCTTGAAGGTTGGAAGTTACATCAACCGAAATGTTTGTAGAATAACATTCAAGATGAAGACAATAATACAAATAATCGAAATCATACAAAATAACATTCCCTTTTCATACCACAATACATTTATTTATTACTAGCATGGGTGCCCGGTGTTGCCCCGGTGTTTGGAGGTGTGTGTTGAGCAAATAAAAAAATAAAAATAAAAAGTGGTAGTAGGTAGCATACCGCAAAGGAGGAAAAGAATGTGAAAAAAAAAAAAGTGACATCTTTGCTGTAGCGTCCATTGCCAAACTGGAAGTGGTGAAGGTTTAAATTAAGGCTAGTCAATCAAAAAGAAGGGATGACTTTTGAAAATATCGGTGTAAAAAGCGACCCCTCCTTTTAGAAAAGTGCCAAGCTGAGAGTGAAGGAATTAATTTTTTTAGCCAATTTTTTTATATTTGTCGTCCGAACGGTCGAGCTTCAAGATGATATGAATCTCATGAAAATTTGTCGCGTCTGTCGAAAATTTTAGGTAGACATACAAACTTACATATATATATATATATATACATACATACATACATTTAAACAGACCAATGAGATTTATATTATAGACTAGAAGGGGGCAGCGTTTGGCCTTGATCAGCAATAAAAAATGCTTAAATATACTTCGATTCATGCAGATTTCGTATTTATTATTACAGAGCCAATTCTCGGTTGAATATTATATAAATATAGTACTGATTTCAAAAGTTTTAAAAAAAAATGACTTCGGTGCCATCAGCTACAATTGAAACCAAAATATTTAGTGCTCCAGCCATATTCTCTATCATTTGAGCAACCGACAGATAGAGAAGAAAAATTTAAAATTAAACCGCTTCAATCTATGAATAAATTTGCACGTGCGCAAAAGTAACAAAAATATGTCAGCAAGTTGAAATGAACGTTTTGCATTTCAACTTGCCAACATATTTCTGTACGCATTATTCATCCATCCAAACAAAGGTTTTATTCATTATAAACCATCCTTAGTGTATGATTACTATTTCCTGTTAATTTCAGTATATGTGACCAATAGTTTAACAGTTTATCGGTTAAATATTTTCACACACATACATACATACATACATCTACTGCTTTATTCATAGAGAACATCAGCCTGCTACAGTTTAAGAATTCCTTTTCATAAACTGTTTCAGCAATTTCCGAGACTAACTTCGACTCTTGTGTAGACTTTCATGTACGGCTTCGGCAATTTCCGGGACTAACTTCATTCAGCGCTTGTGGAGACTTAAAATTGTTCCATCGTTTGATTGATTATTTTATCGGCCTAAATTATTTCTTGCAAAATGTTTGTTTTTGCTTAGTCAGTGCTAGTTATCTCCCTTACATGACTGTCTCTGTTGACCGCTTAACTACGTTGCATCCACATTTCTTCTAAACGAAAGAAAAACTAAAAGCAGCAAATATTTCAAAGCTCTAAAGATATTAAATTTTGTTTCACATTTAAATTTTCGGTACTTGTACAGTTTAATCAAGACGTCAAAAAAAAAAAAAATGAAAATATCGAAAAAATAAGTTTAAATTGTACATATCCGTTTGTGGAACGAAGTTCTCCGAAATAAAAAATTCACTTAATTTCATCGGTAAATTTTTAGATTAGGTCCACCTCCACAATTTTCTTTTAAATGACGACTTTTACCGGCTTCCGACTATGCTGAATACGGAAATCGCATTAAAATTTTGCAGAAATAAGTACTTATCGAGATATAAAAAGTTGTATTATACATTGTATTCTTTGGCGGCCATCTTCGTTACGCTCGTGTGCGCCCGCCATAAACAAATCTATGAGTAACAAAGATGGCCGCCAAAAATACAATGCATAATACAACTTTTTATATCTCGATAAGTACTTATTTCTGCATAATTACAATGCGATTGCTGTATTCAGCATAGTCGAAAACCTTTAAAGTTGTCATTTAAAAGAAAATTGTGGAGGTGGGTGGACCTAAACTAAAAAAAAAATACAATTTCATCAAGTAGTTTTTGCTTTTACAGCGAAAAAATAATTTGTTATGATACCTAGTAAAGGTTCGATTTTTAGGAAGAAAAGTTAATATTATGGGGAGGTAGTGTCGGCGCTTTAACTGGAGTTATCTCCCGTGGCGCTTCCAAACTCCAAACAAAAATTAAGAAAAATTCCAAGATGTCTGCCTTCAACGCGCTCTCATAAAAACGTGTTTTTCCGCTGTAAAAAAAAAAAAAAAAAAAAAATTACTCGATCAAATTAAGTGAGGGTTTGTATTACTGTACACATAGATTCGAAAAAGTTGTCAAAAAAACAAATATATAACAAATAAATGTTATCAACGGCAAGATAAGTTACTTTTTTACCTAACGGGATATATTTTTCGTGTTTTTACTCAATGTAATATGTTTATTCAGCTCGAAAAGCATACAGTGTTTACCGATGTATTAGAAAATTCAAAATGGCGCCCGACATTCTCTTTAACACGGTAAGTTCAGGAAAAGATGTTATAAATAATAAACTAGACAAAATACTGTTAGAAATTCGCTCATTATATGTTACCGTGACATAAGTTGACATATATTCGGTGTTTTTTTTTAAATAGTATTTTGTCTAGTTTATTATTTATAACACCCTTTCCCAAACTTACCATGTTAAAGAGAGTGTCGGGCGGCATTTTGAATTTTCCAATTCATCGGTAAACACTGCATGTTTTTCGAGCTGAATAAACATGTTACATTGAATAAAAACAAAAAAAAAACGTATCCAGTTTGGTAGAAAAGTAACTTATCTTGCCTTTGATAATATTTATTTGTTATATATTTGTTTTTTGACACATTTTTCGAATCTTTGTGTACAGTAATACAAACCCGAAATATTTTTCGGAGATCTTCAGTTCCAAACGGATACATACAATATAACGTTGTGTTTTTTTTTTTTTCTCGATATTTTCATTTTTTAATGTCATGATTAAACTGTACAAGTGCTAAATTTTCTTCTGAGAGCTTCCTTTGAAAAAAATTTTTTTTTATCTCTTTCTAAATGCAGTTGCATAATTTCGACTAATATGATAATAGGGGTACTTGTACAGTTTAGTCAATACATTAAAAAATGAAAATAGCGAAAAAAGTTTAAATTGTATGTATCCATTATGGAACAAAGTTCTCCGAAAAAAAATGTCATTTAATTTCATCAAGTAGTTTTTTTTTTTTTTTTTTTTTTACAGCTAAAAAACAATTTGTTATGATACCGAGCAAAATGTTCGATTTTTAGAAGAAAAGCTAGTATTAAAGATGGGGAGGGGTGTTAGGGCTTTAACTGGAGTTATCTTCCTTTAGCATTTCTAAAATTCAAACATTTTTTTTTTTAATTCAAGATGGCTGCCTTCAACGCGCTATCATAAAAACGTATTTTTCCGCTGTAAAAAAAAAAAAAAAAAAAAAAAAAAAAAACTACCTGATGAAATTAAGTGAATATTTTTTTCCGGAGAACTTCGTTCCATAACGGATACATACAATTGAAACTTTTTTCGATATTTTCATTTTTTAATGTCTTCACTAAACTGTACAAGTACCATAATAGGTACTGGCAGAACCGATGAAAATTCAAGGATGGTTGAAAACATCATCAGTCATCACATAAACAAACAATAGAATTTGCCTTCAATGGTATAATCAGTGTAATATTAGTTCCGATCAGACCGTGAATTAAAAAATAAATACTTTTGTAGCCAAATATCGAATATTGCTTGAGATATATTATTACAAGAATTTTTTTCTAGAGATTTTCATTTAATCAAAGTGACTTGCAAATCAGTTAGTAATAATTACTTTTCTTAATAATCCGATAATTTGGTTTGTAAGTAATAAGATTTGATAGAAATATGTTACATGTCAATTTTTTGCCATTTTTCCATAATGGTAAGGAAATGGGAATGAAACATACGTAAGTATATAATAATTTTTTTTGTGCTATTTTGTTTATTTTCTTTACAAGCACATTTTTAAATATTGGATTGAAACTGGAGAAAATATAGGTTTTATCTTTTAGTAAGAAATAAACAGGTTTTCAAAGGTTTATTAAACTTTATTGATATTAAAGACTTCCTGTTTTTGTGAAAAATAAGTACTAAAACGGGTGCTAAAGACTATCAGGAAAAATGCTGCAGTAATTTTTATTTTAAATGATTTCTTTTACAAAAACAATTATTCAATATGTAGTCTGATATTTGTTTTTTGTTTTGTGTTTTTGTTTTTTGGAAATATAAAATGTTTTGCTTTTTTTTTGTTTTGTATTTTAAAGAAATTATTTTTGAAACGTAAGTATGAGAAATGTTTAATTGTTTTGTTATTTTTTAAAATATTGAAATATGAAATATATAATTTTGTTGGATCGCAAATATATAATTTGACTTCTTTTAGAGAATTTTTTTTTTTTTTTTTTTCCCAAAACATTGAAATGGATTAAGTTTGATATCAGGTACCAAAACTGACTGGACAGCATTTACTGCAAACATTTCTTCTGGTTTGTCATAAGTAAGTACTATGTTCTGAAGAACTATCTCTAATGAATTATGAATAGACAACAAAGATAAAATGACACATTTGTTCTTATTTACTTGCCTATCCAAGAGGGCAGCGTTAGACACGAAGTCGGTTTTTAATGTGGGGAAAATCCAGCTCCCCCAAAAGGAGCACTCTAGATAGGAACAAAAGTAAAGAATAGCTGAGTTTCCTTGGCACTTTAGACCAAGATCACAGTGTAGTATCGTATCTGTCCTGACGCTACACTTTACCTTTTCTGTCCTTGGTCAGTTGATGAGAAATCCTTCATGACCGAGACAATTTATTTATTTATTTATTATTATTATTATTATTATTATTATTATTATTACACATTTATTTATGTCATCTATCTATATATATAAAAGCGAAAATGTGTGTATGAATGTATGTATGTATGTATGTATGTATGTATGTGTGTTCGCTTTTTGTGTATGTCTACAAAAGGCTTTTTTTCAACGTGATTCTCGGTTGGCTCGCTCTTTCTTAAACCTTTATATATGCTGTCTAAATAATAATATCTACGACTAAGGAACGCGAATCGCAGCTATCTTTAATTTACCCGACTTTTACAAGCTATTTTCGAGATATTTTTTGATCGCCACCTAGCAGGGAAAAAACAGAAACTGGCTTTCAGCGCAAAACTAGGTCAAACATCACGCGACTTAACGTTCTCGCACCTGTTAATTTCGCTTTATAAACGTCAACTTAACACCCTTATCAATTCATCTATTACCGTGGTCAAGATGGTTAGGTCGCAGGCTTTTTTTTTCCATTTCCTTTCCACCTTCGGGTCAAAGGTTCGGGGTTCAAGCCTACCTTTTTACTAAAACTTTTTTTTTTCTTTTACACCTCCAAACACCCGCCAACGTTTTTTTTTTTAAACGGTGTTATTTTGATTTACCCCCCCCCTCGCCCCCAAACACACACACCTCCAAACACCCGGGCAATGCCGGGTATCCCCCCCCGCGCTAGTCTATATATATAAAAGCGAAAATGTGTGTATGTATGTTCGCTTTTTGTGTATGTCCAAGAAAGGCTTTTTTCAGAGAAGCGCTCGGTCGGCTCACAACTTCTTAAAACTTTTTATATCACATATAAATCATAATATCTCCGAGTTAACAACGGAGCTCGCCTGTCTATTTAATTTGCTCGACTTTGGGAAGATAAATATTCAACAGTTTTCGCTCGCCGCATGTGGATTAGGCTTTTTCCTATAATAAAAGCGACACTAATTCTGACGGTATTTTTCCGGATTCTTTATGTCTACTTTGCCCCTTACGTATTATATCTTGGAAGACGCTGTCCATCCCCGAAGACCCCAACCCTATGTTATTTTAGCAGAAGTGCTGCCTCTTTAGGTCCCCACTCACCATTAGGGAACGATCTGCTTGCTTTCACCCCTCTTTTGAGGGGACTGGAAGACTGTGGGCGCTCCATTTGAGAATTAGCGATTAGGTTACTAACCTGCCCCGGCATTTTGTTTAGTTATTTTATTTTTCTTTCTTTTTGGGTGTTTGCTAGTCCCCCCCCCCATCATCTCACCCCCATTACAAAAAAATAAAAAATACATATATACATATATATATCCTTGTTTTGTATATACCAAGTTTTTTTTTGTTTCTTGTAAATATTTTTCTCTTTTTAACAGAATGAATGTTGCCCGCCATCCTGTAAGCTTGGGAGCTGTTTTTAAGTAGGTCCTGGTAAAAATGTAGGCAGTTGTTTAGAATGATAGCGACTCTAGTAGTTTTTCCTAATAAAGTACTTGTTTCCATGCAAGTCTAGACTAGCAAAGAACCCCGCATACCCCACTTCTCCCTACTGGCCTTGGTGCCTGAGCTTTTTCGGACCCCAAATGAGGCATTGGCAGTAGATAATGCCAAGGCCGGGGCCGAAAAGCTAAATATAATTTTCCAGACGCTTTTGGCTAAGATCAAAGTGTAGTATCTGTTCTCAGAGAAAACTGCAGAAACTCCAGGAGAAAAGGAGGTGGAAGAGGAATAAAACCGCAGCAAAGAAGATGAGGAGGAGACCGGTAAAGCGATGGTGGATAATAGCCCAAGAAGCGGCTCCACCCGCAACACCGTTAAAGCAGTTGCAGTCCGAATCCAGCAGCGCCCAAAAATCGGCGGCGGAAAAGCTGCAAAAAATTAAGTCATTAGAGGTCATTGTGGTAGATGGGTGCTCTTCGGGGGTGGTGGGAACGAAAGACGTATTGCCAGGCAGTGCGTCAGAATGGCCAGCCCTCACAGTGAGCGACACCTCCCTGATACCAGCAGCTCAAAGACAGAGGGAAGAAAGCATACACCCAGCAGGGACCAGCACACCAGCGGAGCCCGAAAAGAAAGAAGTGATTTGGGGCCTGAAAGAAGGGCAAAAGAAGACCCCCGAATACTACTGGGAGCTCCTGAACAACAACTACCAGGAGTATGTAAAGGGCAACGTATAATTTTTGCATACGCGGACGTGTAAGATTTGGTGTTGTTCCGTATATTTTTGTTTTTGCTTTTTACAAATTCTATTAAAAATACAAGGCTAGGGGGCATTTCTTATGTACTGGTTTTCTTTATTTTGAACCCATATTACAGAGATAAATCTAAGATTGAAAAAATCTCAATTTTTGCATACGCGGACGTGTAAGATTTGATGGTGTTCCGTATATTTTTGTTTTTGCTTTTTACAAAGTTCTATTAACAATTAAAGGCTAGGAGAGAATTCCTTATGTATTTTTGATTGGTTTTCTTTATTTTGAACCCATAATAAAGGGATAATTCCAACATTGAAAACATCTCTATTTTTGCATACGCGGATGTGTAAGATTTGGTGGTGTTCCGTATATTTTTGTTTCTGGTTTTTACAAAGTTCTATTAAGAAGACAAGGCTAGGATGCATTTCTTATGTATTTTTGATTGGTTTTCTTTATTTTGAACCCATAATAAAGGGATAATTCCAACATTGAACAAATCTCAATTTTTCACACACGGACGTGTAAGATTTGGTGTTGTTCCGTATATTTTTGTTTCTGTTTTTTACAAAGTTCTATTAAAAATACAAGGCTAGGATGAATTTCTTATGTATTTTGGACTGCTTTTCTTTATTTTGAACCAATAATAAAGGGATAATTCCAACATTGAACAACTCTAAATTTTTGCTTACGCGGACCCACAGGTGATGATTTGGTGATGTTCTGTGTATTTTTGTTTCTGTTTTTTACAAAGTTCTATTAAGAAGACAAGGCTAGGAGGCATTTCTTATGTATTTTTGACTGGTTTTCTTTATTTTGAACCCATAATAAATGGATTATTCCAACATTGAAAAAATCTCAATTTTTGCATACGCGGACGTGTAAGATTTGGTGGTGTTCCGTATATTTTTGTTTCTGCTTTTTACAAAGTTCTATTAAAAACACACGGCTAGGGGGCATTTCTTATGTATTTTTGACTGGTTTTCTTTATTTTTAACCCATATTACAGAGATAAATCTAACATTGAAAAAATCTCAATTTTTGCATATGCAGACGTGTAAGATTTGGTGGTGTTCCGTATATTTTTGTTTCTGCTTTTTACAAAGTTCTATTAAAAATACAAGGCAAGGAGGCATTTCTTATGTATTTTTGACTGGTTTTCTTTATTTTGTACCCATAATAAAGGGATAATTCCACCATTGAACAAATCTCAATTTTTGCATACGCGGATGTGTAAGATTTGGTGGTGTTCCGTATATTTTTGTTTCTGCTTTTTACAAAGTTCTTTTTGAAATGCAAGGCTAGGAGGCATTTCTTATGTATTTTTGACTGGTTTTCTTTATTTTGAACCCATAATAATGGGATAATTCCAACATTGAAAAAATCTCAATTTTTGCATACGCGGACCTGTAAGATTTGGTGGTGTTCCGTATATTTTTGTTTCTGCTTTTTACAAAGTTCTATTTAAAATACAAGGCTAGGATGCATTTCTTATGTATTTTAAACTGGTTTTCTTTATTTTGAGACCATAATAAAGGGATAATTCCAACATTCAAAAAGTCTCAATTTTTGCATACGCGGACGTGTAAGATTTGGTGGTGTTCCGTATATTTTTGTTTCTGCTTTTTACAAAGTTCTATTAAAAATACAAGGCTAGGATGCATTTTTTATGTATTTTTGACTGGTGTTCTTTATTTTGAACCCATAATAAAGGGATAATTCCAACATTGAAAAAATCTCAATTTTTTCATAGGCGGACATAGAAGATTTGGTGGTGTTCCGTATATTTTTATTTCTGCTTTTTACAAAGTTCTATTAAAAATACAAGTTTGGGAGGAATTTCTTATGTATTTTTGACTGGTTTTCTTTATTTTGCACCCATAATAAAGGGATAATGTCAACATCGAAAAAATCTCAATTTTTGCACATGTGGACGTGTAAGATTTGGTGGTGTTCCGTATATTTTTATTTCTGTTTTTTACAAAGTTCTATTAAAAATACAAGGCTAGGAGGCTTTTCTTATGTATTTTGGACTGGTTTTCTTTATTTTGAACCCATAATAAAGGGATAATTCAGACATTGAACAACTCTAAATTTTTGCTTACGCGGACCCACAGGTGATGATTTGGTGGTGTTCCGTGTATTTTTGTTCCTGCTTTTTACAAAGTTCTATTAACAATACAAGGCTAGAAGGCATTTCTTATGTATTTATGACTGGTGTTCTTTATTTTGAACCCATAATAAATGGATTATTCCAACATTGAAAAAATCTCAATTTTTGCATACGCGGACGTGTAAGATTTGGTGGTGTTCCGTATATTTTTGTTTCTGCTTTTTACAAAGTTCTATTAAAAACACAAGGCTAGGGGGCATTTCTTATGTATTTTTGACTGGTTTTCTTTATTTTGAACCCATATTACAGAGATAAATCTAAGATTGAGAAAATCTCAATTTTTGCATATGCAGACGTGTAAGATTTGGTGGCATTCCGTATATTTTTGTTTCTGCTTTTTACAAAGTTCTATTAAAAATACAAGGCAAGGAGGCATTTCTTAGGTATTTTTGACTGGTTTTCTTTATTTTGTACCCATAATAAAGGGATAATTCCACCATTGAACAAATCTCAATTTTTGCATACGCGGATGTGTAAGATTTGGTGGTGTTCCGTTTATTTTTGTTTCTGGTTTTTACAAAGTTCTATTAAGAAGACAAGGCAAGGAGGCATTTCTTAGGTATTTTTGACTGGTTTTCTTTATTTTGTACCCATAATAAAGGGATAATTCCACCATTGAACAAATCTCAATTTTTGCATACGCGGATGTGTAAGATTTGGTGGTGTTCCGTTTATTTTTGTTTCTGGTTTTTACAAAGTTCTATTAAGAAGACAAGGCTAGGATCAATTTCTTATGTATTTTTGATTGGTTTTCTTTATTTTTAACCCATAATAAAGGGATAATTCCAACATTGAAAAAATCTCAATTTTTCACACGCATACGTGTAAGATTTGCTGGTGTTCCGTATATTTTACTTTCTGCTTTTTACAAAGGTTTATAAAAATACCAGACTAGGAGGCATTTCTAATGTATTTTTGACTGGTTTTCTTTATTTTGAACCCATAATAAAGGGATAATTCCAACATTGAAAAAATCTCAATTTTTGCATACGCGGACGTGTAAGATTTGGTGGTGTTCCGTGTATTTTTGTTTCTGCTTTTTACAAAGTTCTATTAAAAATACAAGGCTAGGATCGATTTCTTATGTATTTTTTACTGGTTTTCTTTATTTTGAACCCATAATAAAGGGATAATTCCAACATTGAAAAAATCTCAATTTTTTCATACGCGGACATATAAGATTTGGTGGTGTTCCGTATATTTTTATTTCTGCTTTTTACAAAGTTCTATTAAAAATACAAGTTTGGGAGGAATTTCTTATGTATTTTTGACTGGTTTTCTTTATTTTGCACCCATAATAAAGGGATAATGTCAACATCGAAAAAATCTCAATTTTTGCACATGCGGACGTGTAAGATTTGGTGGTGTTCCGTATATTTTTATTTCTGTTTTTTACAAAGTTCTATTAAATATACAAGGCTAGGATCAATTTCTTATGTATTTCTGACTGGTTTTCTTTATTTTGAGACCATAATAAAGGGATAATTCCAACATTGAAAAAATCTCAATTTTTTACATATGCAGACGTGTAAGATTTGGTGGTGTTCCGTTAATTTTTGTTTCTGCTTTTTACAAAGTTCTATTAAAAATACAAGGCTAGGAGGCATTTTTTATGTATTTTTGACTGGTTTTCTTTATTTGTAAACCATAATAAAGGGATAATTCCAACATTGAAATAATATCAATTTTTGCATACGCGGACGTGTAAGATTTGGTTGTGCTCCGTATATTTTTGTTTCCGCTTTTTACAAAGTTCTATTAAAAATGCAAGGCTTGGAGGCACTTCTTATGTATGTTTGACTGGTTTTCTTTATTTTGAACCCATAATAAGGGATATTTCCAACATTGAAAAACTCTCAATTTTTGCATACGCGGACGTGTAAGATTTGGCGGTGTTCTGTATATTTTTGTTTCTGCTTTTTACAAAGTTCTTTTTGAAATGCAAGGCTAGGAGGCATTTCTTATGTATTTTTGACTGGTTTTCTTTATTTTGAACCCATAATAAAGGGATAATTCCAACATTGAAAAAATCTCAATTTTTGCATACGCGGACCTGTAAGATTTGGTAGTGTTCAGTTTATTTTTGTTTCTGCTTTTTAAAAAGTTCAATTAAAAATAAATAGCTAGGAGGCATTTTTTATGTTTTTTTTAGTGGTTTTCTTTATTTTGAAACCATAATAAAGGGATAATTCCAACATTGAAAAAATCTCAATTTTTCACACGCGGACGTGTAAGATTTGGTGGTGTTCCGTATATTTTTGTTTCTGCTTTTTACAAAGATCTATGAAAAATACAAGTCTACGAATCATTTCTTATGTATTTTTGTCTGGTTTTCATTATTTTAACCCATAATAAAGGGATAATTCCAACATTGAAAAAATCTCAATTTTTGCATACGCGGACGTGTTAGATTTGGCGGTGGTCTGTATATTTTTGTTTCTGCTTTTTACAAAATTCTATTAAATATACAAGGCAAGGAGGCATTTCTCATGTATTTTTGACTGGTTTTCTTTATTTTGAAACCATAATAAAGGAATAATTCCAACATTGAACAAATCTCAATTTTTGCATACGCGGACGTGTAAGATTTGGCGGTGTTCTGTATATTTTTGTTACTGCTTTTTACAAAGTTCTATTAAATATACAAGGCTAGGAGGCTTTTCTTATGTATTTTGGACTGGTTTTCTTTATTTTGAACCCATAATAAAGGGATAATTCAGACATTGAACAACTCTAAATTTTTGCTTACGCGGACCCACAGGTGATGATTTGGTGGTGTTCCGTGTATTTTTGTTCCTGCTTTTTACAAAGTTCTATTAACAATACAAGGCTAGAAGGCATTTCTTATGTATTTATGACTGGTGTTCTTTATTTTGAACCCATATTACAGAGATAAATCTAAGATTGAGAAAATCTCAATTTTTGCATATGCAGACGTGTAAGATTTGGTGGCATTCCGTATATTTTTGTTTCTGCTTTTTACAAAGTTCTATTAAAAATACAAGGCAAGGAGGCATTTCTTAGGTATTTTTGACTGGTTTTCTTTATTTTGTACCCATAATAAAGGGATAATTCCACCATTGAACAAATCTCAATTTTTGCATACGCGGATGTGTAAGATTTGGTGGTGTTCCGTTTATTTTTGTTTCTGGTTTTTACAAAGTTCTATTAAAAATACAAGGCAAGGAGGCATTTCTTAGGTATTTTTGACTGGTTTTCTTTATTTTGTACCCATAATAAAGGGATAATTCCACCATTGAACAAATCTCAATTTTTGCATACGCGGATGTGTAAGATTTGGTGGTGTTCCGTTTATTTTTGTTTCTGGTTTTTACAAAGTTCTATTAAGAAGACAAGGCTAGGATCAATTTCTTATGTATTTTTGATTGGTTTTCTTTATTTTTAACCCATAATAAAGGGATAATTCCAACATTGAAAAAATCTCAATTTTTCACACGCATACGTGTAAGATTTGCTGGTGTTCCGTATATTTTACTTTCTGCTTTTTACAAAGGTTTATAAAAATACCAGACTAGGAGGCATTTCTAATGTATTTTTGACTGGTTTTCTTTATTTTGAACCCATAATAAAGGGATAATTCCAACATTGAAAAAATCTCAATTTTTGCATACGCGGACGTGTAAGATTTGGTGGTGTTCCGTGTATTTTTGTTTCTGCTTTTTACAAAGTTCTATTAAAAATACAAGGCTAGGATCGATTTCTTATGTATTTTTTACTGGTTTTCTTTATTTTGAACCCATAATAAAGGGATAATTCCAACATTGAAAAAATCTCAATTTTTTCATACGCGGACATATAAGATTTGGTGGTGTTCCGTATATTTTTATTTCTGCTTTTTACAAAGTTCTATTAAAAATACAAGTTTGGGAGGAATTTCTTATGTATTTTTGACTGGTTTTCTTTATTTTGCACCCATAATAAAGGGATAATGTCAACATCGAAAAAATCTCAATTTTTGCACATGCGGACGTGTAAGATTTGGTGGTGTTCCGTATATTTTTATTTCTGTTTTTTACAAAGTTCTATTAAATATACAAGGCTAGGATCAATTTCTTATGTATTTCTGACTGGTTTTCTTTATTTTGAGACCATAATAAAGGGATAATTCCAACATTGAAAAAATCTCAATTTTTTACATATGCAGACGTGTAAGATTTGGTGGTGTTCCGTTAATTTTTGTTTCTGCTTTTTACAAAGTTCTATTAAAAATACAAGGCTAGGAGGCATTTTTTATGTATTTTTGACTGGTTTTCTTTATTTGTAAACCATAATAAAGGGATAATTCCAACATTGAAATAATATCAATTTTTGCATACGCGGACGTGTAAGATTTGGTTGTGCTCCGTATATTTTTGTTTCCGCTTTTTACAAAGTTCTATTAAAAATGCAAGGCTTGGAGGCACTTCTTATGTATGTTTGACTGGTTTTCTTTATTTTGAACCCATAATAAGGGATATTTCCAACATTGAAAAACTCTCAATTTTTGCATACGCGGACGTGTAAGATTTGGCGGTGTTCTGTATATTTTTGTTTCTGCTTTTTACAAAGTTCTTTTTGAAATGCAAGGCTAGGAGGCATTTCTTATGTATTTTTGACTGGTTTTCTTTATTTTGAACCCATAATAAAGGGATAATTCCAACATTGAAAAAATCTCAATTTTTGCATACGCGGACCTGTAAGATTTGGTAGTGTTCAGTTTATTTTTGTTTCTGCTTTTTAAAAAGTTCAATTAAAAATAAATAGCTAGGAGGCATTTTTTATGTTTTTTTTAGTGGTTTTCTTTATTTTGAAACCATAATAAAGGGATAATTCCAACATTGAAAAAATCTCAATTTTTCACACGCGGACGTGTAAGATTTGGTGGTGTTCCGTATATTTTTGTTTCTGCTTTTTACAAAGATCTATGAAAAATACAAGTCTACGAATCATTTCTTATGTATTTTTGTCTGGTTTTCATTATTTTAACCCATAATAAAGGGATAATTCCAACATTGAAAAAATCTCAATTTTTGCATACGCGGACGTGTTAGATTTGGCGGTGGTCTGTATATTTTTGTTTCTGCTTTTTACAAAATTCTATTAAATATACAAGGCAAGGAGGCATTTCTCATGTATTTTTGACTGGTTTTCTTTATTTTGAAACCATAATAAAGGAATAATTCCAACATTGAACAAATCTCAATTTTTGCATACGCGGACGTGTAAGATTTGGCGGTGTTCTGTATATTTTTGTTACTGCTTTTTACAAAGTTCTATTAAATATACAAGGCAAGGAGGCATTTCTTATGTATTTTTGACTGGTTTTCATTATTTTAACCCGATAATAAAGGGATAATTCCAACATTGAAAAAATCTCAATTTTTGCATACGCGGACGTATAAGATTTGGTGGTGTTCCGTATATTTTTGTTTCTGCTTTTTACAAAGTTCTATTAACAATACAAGGCTAGGAGGCATTTCGTATGTATTTTTGACTGGTTTTCTATATTTTTAACCCATAATAAAGGGATAATTCCAACATTGAAAAAATCTCAATTTTTGCATACGCGGACGTGTAAGATTTGGTAGTGTTCCGTTTATTTTTGTTTCTGCTTTTTACAAAGTTCAATTAAAAATAAATAGCTAGGAGGCATTTTTTATGTTTTTTTTAGTGGTTTTCTTTATTTTGAAACCATAATAAAGGGATAATTCCAACATTGAAAAAATCTCAATTTTTGCATACGCGGACGTGTAAGATTTGGTGGTTTTCCGTATATTTTTTTTTCTGCTTTTTACAAGGTTTTATTAAAAATACAAGGCTAGAAGGCATTTCTTATGTATTTGTGACTGGTTTTCTTTATTTTAAGACCATAATAAAGGGATAATTCCAACATTGAAATAATCTCAATTTTTGAATACGCGGACGTGTAAGATTTGGTTGTGCTCCGTATATTTTTGTTTCTGCTTTTTACAAAGTTCTATTAAAAATACAAGGCTAGCAGGAATTTCTTATGTATTTCTGACTGGTTTTCTTTATTTTGAACACGTACGGAAGGGATAATTCCAGCATTTAAAAATCTCAAGTTTTTCATACGCAGACCTGTAAGATTCGGTGGTGTTTCGCGTATTTTTGTTACTGATTTTTACAAAGTTCTATTAAGAATACAAGGCTAGGAGGCATTTCTTATGTATTTTTGACTGGTTGTCTTTATTTTGTAACACATAATAAAGGGATAAAACTATCATTGAAAAAAATCTCAATTTTTGCATATGCGGACCTGTAAGATTTGGTGGTGTCTGGTGTATATTTGTGTCCGCTATTTAAAAAGTTCTATTAAGAAGGATGCATTTCTTATGTATTTTTGAGTGGTTTTCTTTATTTTGAGACCATAATAAAGGGATAATTCCAACATTGAAAAAATCTCAATTTTTGCATAAGCGGACCTGTAAGATTTGAGTGGTGTTTCGTGTATTTTAATTTCTGCTTTTTACAAAGTTCTATTAAAAATACAAGGCTAGGATGCATTTGTTTTTTTTGTATATTTTTTACTGGTTTTCTTTATTTTTAACACATAATTAAGACTAAATGCAAACATTGAAAAAAATCTGAATTTTCACGTACCTGTCAGAATTGGTGGTTGTACAAAGTTGTTTTAAGATAACAAGGCAAGGGGTCATTCTTCATGTATTTTTTACTGGTTTTCGTTATTTTTAATAAAGACTAAATTGTAAAAAAAAAATCCTAATTTGTCAGATTTGCTTGTTTTACGAGTAGGTTGTTTTTGCTTTTTACAAAGTTCTAAAAAGAATACAAGGCTAGGATGCATGTCTTACGTTTTTTAGACAGGTTTTCTTTATTTTTGACACATAATAAAGACTAAATTCAAACATTGAAAAAATCTCAATCTGGCAGATTTGCTGGCTTTCGGTGTATTTTTTTCTTTTTTTTACAAAATTCTATAAAGAATACAAGGCTAAGAGTTATTTCGGCTGTATTTTTTACTGGTTTTGAACACATAATAAAGACTAGATTCAAACATTGAAAAAATCTCAATTTTTGCATACGCAGACCTGTCAAATTTGGTGGTTTTCAGTGTATTTTTTATTTCTCCCCAAGGTCAGAGTAACACAAGCTGCCACGGTCGCATTCCCCCCCCCCCCACTTGCTTAGCCTGATCTTAATTTCTTTAAAATTTAATTTGAAATCACTTTTCCTAATTATCCGATGATTAAGGTTCTTATACTGGTTTTCTCTCTTTTTATTCTTCGGTCTCATATATATATATATATATATATATATATATATATATATATGAGCAAACATTGTCTACCCTTTTCTTAGCTGGTCAGCTTTCTGCGATCAGTGGCTGCTCCATATTTGCAGGAAAAACATTAAAAAAATTGAAAAATATGAAAGAAAGAAAATCAAAAATCATCAGGAAAGGATAATGTAACTGTTGCTACGTGGAATGTGAGAACTTTATTAAATGTCCTAGATAGTAAAAGACCTGAGCACAGAACAGCTATTGTTACAAGAGAGCTCGCTCGGTACAGAATGGACATAGCAGTATTGTCTGAAACATGCTGAGTGACAAAGATCAATTGGTGGATGTGAGTTTGGGATACACTTTTTTCTGGAAACGAAAGCCATCGGGACTAAAGCCACAAGGTAAGATTGGCTTTGTAGTGCAGTGTGATTTAGTGAAGAGGATTGAACAACCAAGCTGTGTAAGTTGCAGAATCATGATAATGCGCCTCCCTCTTGCATACAGTAGGTAAATGATGATTTTATCTGCATATGCCCCAACCATGGGTCATGACAAAGACACCATCACAGTGTTTTCCCAAGAAAACTGTTTCTTCTATTCCCTTATCTGAAAAAATCTTACTCATAGGTGATTTAAATGTAAGGGTGGGTAAAGATTATCATACCTGGGACTCTTTTTGGCCAGTTTGATGTGAGCAAGGTCAACAGCAATGATCTGCATCTTCTCCATCTATGCACTCAGTTTGACCTTGCTATCTGCAACACTTCAATCACAAAAAAGTCTATAAGTTTACTTGGATCCACCCTCGTTCAAAACAAGGTCACTTGATTGATTACATTATTTCCAGGAGGGCAGATTTTCAGGATGTTTGTAGTGTGTATACCATGTGTGGATCTGAATGCAGCACTGATCACTTTTTGTACGTAGGAAGCTGAAAATCTCACTTGTACAATGAAAGGGAGTTATTATGGGATAAGTTTGTTGGAAGCAATAGGCGAAGTATTTTCCAAAGTTCTACTCAATAGATTGTTAAAGTATATTTGTCCGTCTGTCATTCCAGAAAATCAAAGTGGCTTCTGTCCGGGCAGTGGAACCATGAACATGATCTTCTCTGGCCGGCAGTTGCAGGAGAAATGTACTGAACACCATGTTCTATTTTATCAGGTTTTTGTTGATCTGACCAAGACATTTGATACGGTGAACAGAAATGCCCTGTGGACAATTCTAGGAAGGTTGTGATGTTCACCTTAATTTCTATGGTTACTCAGGGATCTTCACACTAATATGAAGGCTCACCTAAACTGCAATAGATATCTATCAGAACCCATCTCAGTTGACAATGGTGTACCTATTTACTATGCCTCCCCACGGGACAGAATTAGACACCAGGGTCGTTTTTTAACATGGAGAAAAGGTACAAAAATAAAAATTGTCTCAGTCGTAAAGGATTTCTCCTCCACCGAAAGAGAACAAGAAAATGAAGTGCAGCATCTGAAGAACAGATGGTATTTATTTGCTCCCTTACCGAGCAAATTAGGCACAAGGCCAATTTTTAATGTGAGGAGTGAAGGGAGGGGGAAGGGAAAAAGGGGACCAGCTCCCGAGAGGTGGGAAATGGGAGCTGGTTAAAGGTCAAGCATGTGGGGTTGCCCCCACATCTGGTCTTTGCTAGTCATAGCTAGTCATAGCTTGCAGTATCTGCCGGAACAGATGGTATTTATTTGCTCCCCCACCGAGCAAATTAGGCACAAGGCCAATTTTTAATGTGAGGAGTGAAGGGAGGGGGAAGGGAAAAAGGGGACCAGCTCCCGAGAGGTGGGAAATGGGAGCTGGTTAAAGGTCAAGCATGTGGGGTTGCCCCCACATCTGGTCTTTGCTAGTCATAGCTAGTCATAGCTTGCAGTATCTGCCGGAACAGATGGTATTTATTTGCTCCCCCACCGAGCAAATTAGGCACAAGGCCAATTTTTAATGTGAGGAGTGAAGGGAGGGGGAAGGGAAAAAGGGGACCAGCTCCCGAGAGGTGGGAAATGGGAGCTGGTTAAAGGTCAGGCATGTGGGGTTGCCCCCACATCTGGTCTTTGCTAGTCATTGCTAGTCATAGCTTGCAGTATCTGCCGGAACAGATGGTATTTATTTGCTCCCCCACCGAGCAAATTAGGCACAAGGCCAATTTTTAATGTGAGGAGTGAAGGGAGGGGGAAGGGAAAAAGGGGACCAGCTCCCAAGAGGTGGAAAATGGGAACTGGTTAAAGGTCAAGCATGTGGGGTTGCCCCCACATCTGGTCTTTGCTAGTCATAGCTAGTCATAGCTTGCAGTATCTGCCGGAACAGATGGTATTTATTTGCTCCCCCACCGAGCAAATTAGGCACAAGGCCAATTTTTAATGTGAGGAGTGAAGGGAGGGGGAAGGGAAAAAGGGGACCAGCTCCCGAGAGGTGGGAAATGGGAGCTGGTTAAAGGTCAAGCATGTGGGGTTGCCCCCACATCTGGTCTTTGCTAGTCATAGCTAGTCATAGCTTGCAGTATCTGCCGGAACAGATGGTATTTATTTGCTCCCCCACCGAGCAAATTAGGCACAAGGCCAATTTTTAATGTGAGGAGTGAAGGGAGGGGGAAGGGAAAAAGGGGACCAGCTCCCGAGAGGTGGGAAATGGGAGCTGGTTAAAGGTCAGGCATGTGGGGTTGCCCCCACATCTGGTCTTTGCTAGTCATTGCTAGTCATAGCTTGCAGTATCTGCCGGAACAGATGGTATTTATTTGCTCCCCCACCGAGCAAATTAGGCACAAGGCCAATTTTTAATGTGAGGAGTGAAGGGAGGGGGAAGGGAAAAAGGGGACCAGCTCCCAAGAGGTGGAAAATGGGAACTGGTTAAAGGTCAAGCATGTGGGGTTGCCCCCACATCTGGTCTTTGCTAGTCATAGCTAGTCATAGCTTGCAGTATCTGCCGGAACAGATGGTATTTATTTGCTCCCCCACCGAGCAAATTAGGCACAAGGCCAATTTTTAATGTGAGGAGTGAAGGGAGGGGGAAGGGAAAAAGGGGACCAGCTCCCGAGAGGTGGGAAATGGGAGCTGGTTAAAGGTCAAGCATGTGGGGTTGCCCCCACATCTGGTCTTTGCTAGTCATAGCTAGTCATAGCTTGCAGTATCTGCCGGAACAGATGGTATTTATTTGCTCCCCCACCGAGCAAATTAGGCACAAGGCCAATTTTTAATGTGAGGAGTGAAGGGAGGGGGAAGGGAAAAAGGGGACCAGCTCCCGAGAGGTGGGAAATGGGAGCTGGTTAAAGGTCAAGCATGTGGGGTTGCCCCCACATCTGGTCTTTGCTAGTCATAGCTAGTCATAGCTTGCAGTATCTGCCGGAACAGATGGTATTTATTTGCTCCCCCACCGAGCAAATTAGGCACAAGGCCAATTTTTAATGTGAGGAGTGAAGGGAGGGGGAAGGGAAAAAGGGGACCAGCTCCCGAGAGGTGGGAAATGGGAGCTGGTTAAAGGTCAAGCATGTGGGGTTGCCCCCACATCTGGTCTTTGCTAGTCATAGCTAGTCATAGCTTGCAGTATCTGCCGGAACAGATGGTATTTATTTGCTCCCCCACCGAGCAAATTAGGCACAAGGCCAATTTTTAATGTGAGGAGTGAAGGGAGGGGGAAGGGAAAAAGGGGACCAGCTCCCGAGAGGTGGGAAATGGAGCTGGTTAAAGGTCAGGCATGTGGGGTTGCCCCCACATCTGGTCTTTGCTAGTCATTGCTAGTCATAGCTTGCAGTATCTGCCGGAACAGATGGTATTTATTTGCTCCCCCACCGAGCAAATTAGGCACAAGGCCAATTTTTAATGTGAGGAGTGAAGGGAGGGGGAAGGGAAAAAGGGGACCAGCTCCCGAGAGGTGGGAAATGGGAGCTGGTTAAAGGTCAAGCATGTGGGGTTGCCCCCACATCTGGTCTTTGCTAGTCATAGCTAGTCATAGCTTGCAGTATCTGCCGGAACAGATGGTATTTATTTGCTCCCCCACCGAGCAAATTAGGCACAAGGCCAATTTTTAATGTGAGGAGTGAAGGGAGGGGGAAAGGAAAAAGGGGACCAGCTCCCGAGAGGTGGGAAATGGGAGCTGGTTAAAGGTCCAGCATGTGGGGTTGCCCCCACATCTGGTCTTTGCTAGTCATAGCTAGTCATAGCTTGCAGTATCTGCCGGAACAGATGGTATTTATTTGCTCCCCCACCGAGCAAATTAGGCACAAGGCCAATTTTTAATGTGAGGAGTGAAGGGAGGGGGAAGGGAAAAAGGGGACCAGCTCCCGAGAGGTGGGAAATGGGAGCTGGTTAAAGGTCAGGCATGTGGGGTTGCCCCCACATCTGGTCTTTGCTAGTCATTGCTAGTCATAGCTTGCAGTATCTGCTGGAACAGATGGTATTTATTTGCTCCCCCACCGAGCAAATTAGGCACAAGGCCAATTTTTAATGTGAGGAGTGAAGGGAGGGGGAAGGGAAAAAGGGGACCAGCTCCCGAGAGGTGGGAAATGGGAGCTGGTTAAAGGTCAGGCATGTGGGGTTGCCCCCACATCTGGTCTTTGCTAGTCATTGCTAGTCATAGCTTGCAGTATCTGCCGGAACAGATGGTATTTATTTGCTCCCCCACCGAGCAAATTAGGCACAAGGCCGATTTTTAATGTGAGGAGTGAAGGGAGGGGGAAGGGAAAAAGGGGACCAGCTCCCGAGAGGTGGGAAATGGGAGCTGGTTAAAGGTCAGGCATGTGGGGTTGCCCCCACATCTTGTCTTTGCTAGTCATAGCTAGTCATAGCTTGCAGTATCTGCCGGAACAGATACTACACTTTGATCTTGACCAAAGAGCCAAGAAGTAGTAGCTATGGTGTAAAGCAGAGAGATATACTTTTTTCTATTAATTTTGCAACTATGCTTTCCTATGCCTTTAAAGATTGTTTTCTGGGTGTTGATTTGCATTTCAGAACCACAGGTAAAGTCTTTGATCTTTGTCGTTTTCATGCTTCTACAAGGCTCTTGCAGCACTTTGTTCGTGAATTGCTCTATGCATATGATGCTGATCTTGATGCCCATAGTGAGAAAGATATGCAGGGTATTATGGATTTGTTTTCACAGACCTGTACATCTTTTGGGCTAACTATTAGCTTTGTAAAGACTAAGGTCATGTTCACACATCCACCCGATAGTTTGTAAATGGAACACAATATTTTTGTCAACAACCACAGGCTTGCTGTAGTTGACACCTTTGTGTTTTTCGGTAGCACTCTTACCAGAGATGGAACCCTGGATGCTGAGGCCAACTACAGGATATAGTGTGCTACTAAGGCTTTTGATAGCTTAGAGAGGCGAGTATGGTCTGACAGAGATATAACAAAAGATTAGCGTCTATTAATCTTGTATTTTACCATCCTTACTTTACTCTTGTAAATCCGAGATAACATGATTAGCATCGTTTTAAAGCTCCATCCTTCGGGCAATAAATATAAAAAAATTGGCCAAAAACATTAATTCCTTCACTTTAAACCCGGCCGTTTTTACAAAAGGGGTCAGTTTTTTCATTGACATTTGCACAAGTCATTGTTTTCTTTCCGATTGACTAGCCTTAATTTCAATGCTCTCCACTTCCGGTTTGGCCATTGAGACATCGCCTAAGACGTTACATTTTTTCCATTTTATTTTACTCCTTCGCATTACGAGTTCGAGCCTACCTGCCTACTCCCACCCAAACTGCCTACTGTTGTTCCGCCTCCCACTCCGCTACTACCAATTTATTTCTTTTAATCTCCCCCCTCACGGGGTTCCTTACTCAACCTGGAAATGTCAGAGAACCCCGCTACTACCAATTTTTTTTTTAACACCTCTCTCCGCCTACTGTTGTTTGGATGCCCCCCCCCCATCCACCTCTCCAGATCCGAGCAATGCCGGGTACCTCCGCTAGTATTAGATATTAAATGAATGACAGTCACTTGTAGAAACAAGTCGAGAATGACTGCTTGGATGTTCCAGCACATCTGCCAAGCTTTCACTCAAGGCAGCATCGTATCTATCATGGTGCATCTAAGACTTTTTGTCTGTATTTCTCGTATCTAAGTGACGTAAAATGAAATAATACTGATGCAACTCTGTTACCATGGAAATTTGTCATCTCCTTTATCCATGTGTAATTCTTTGCAAGGATTATTTTGCAATAAAAACTGAATTATATCGATATCCCACTCTTATAGAGTGTAACAGAGCACATGTGAGTGCGTGTGAAAATATCAGCAGCAGCCAAAGGATAGATGACTAGCAAAGATATTAGCAGCAGTAGTAGCCGTTCAAGCACTGTGCAAATTAGAAAGTGTGCGTGGGCTTGCATCCGAAGAAAAAGAAAGAAGAGCAGAGAAAAATGCACCACGTGGTGGGGGGAGAAAGAAAAATGTAAGCCTGGTGAGATGGATGTATGGCCCCGTGGTGGTGACGAGAGACTTTTAAGCTAGTGTTGAGACGGCAGGGTTTTGGTAATCTAATGGCAAACGAATGAACAGTTAGAAAAAAAAACAAAAAAACAAGCATTGTTTGGAAAGTAATGGTGATAAATACCTTTTGCTAAAACAGAAAAAAAAAGCTCTTTTTGACGGTACTTCCTGGTCTGTGTGTGTGTGTGTGTGTGTGTGTGTGTGTGTGCGCGCGCGCCTTTCTGCAAGGAAGAGTTTTATTGATTAGTTTATCATATTGCATTTTTTTTTTACCTCATTGCGATACAGTTTTCTATTCCAGTATCTATTTTCCAAAGACTGCAATCTTGTGGAACTCTCTTGTTGTCTTCCTAGCTATAACCTTGGTCTTCTCAAAACTAATTCCAGTAGGCATCTCCTGTTTTTTGCAAGAATCATCTTTCGATCTTGTTAACTCCTTACATCAAATGAAGCAATTTCCATTAAAAAAATCAGTGTGAACTTCGCCAAAGAACCAGCAACGAATGCAGAATGAAGAAAAAAAAGGATTTTTATTTCTTTCATCCAAATGGAGTTTAGGGACAACTTCCTATTACAAACTACCAAAATTGATGAGTCCATCAAATTTGGTTTCTTATATTCTTGCCTTTCCTCGAACGTTCTTCTGTCTGGAACTGGGAATAAGCCACCAAACTTTCAACAACTGAGAACCTCCATTGCTAGCTAAACATAAACTGTGATAAATACAAAAACATGACACTCGCTCATACAATCGTTAATAAAATTCACAATCAGTTCTGCAACCTAAGCATATTTGGTACAATTTAACAAACATTACCATCCTTTCAATGTAGAGGTTTCCAAACATGAAAAAAAACTTACTATTCTAACAGCTTCTTTCTTCGGATTGGTTGCTTTTTAAATTCCCTCCCTACACTCTGTTTCCAAGACCTTATCAATATGCAGAAATTTAAATGTAATGTGAACAAGCATTTTGCTGCACAACACCCCACCTAGGATTTTCCTTAAAAGTCTGGCTCCTAATTCATAGTGTAACAGCACACGGATGAACATATGCATACGAAATGCGAAATGACGTCACTGTAAACCAAAAACATTATAAAAAGGAGAGAGAGCACATAAGAGGATGATCACGTTAGAGACATAGATGACGTCATAGTCGTAACGAGGTCACACATGGCGTGAGAATGAGAAATAAATGTCATTGTTACGAAAAAGTGAGTTTCAATTATTACTTGTTCTTTCCTTGCGACGTACTCTGCTACAACGTGTTGGGTCCCGTGTGTAAATGTGTAATACCTTGCAACAGTCTGAGGGGCAATAAATTTTGTTACAAAATATTAAAGTTACAACAAAAAATGTCAATAGCGTGTGCGTCTTGCATGTGTGAAACGTGATTTATAGAAAAGAAGAAATATATTGGGGTTTGATCACGTGAGCGTGGTGATCAGTCATTGACAGCTCAGCGTCCAATACATCTGCTGATAAATTATTCATGAGTGCAAATTAGGGTCGCACTCTATTTTGCTGAAAGAAGAATTTTGTTTCATTTGGTTTGGTTTCTTTGTTTTATGGCATATCTGTAAAAAAGGCTGCGGATGTTGGGTTAGCACCAGTCATATACAAATGACCAAGCCCACAGTGCGATGTGATATCAGAGATAAAAACGACACACGTTTTCAGAGAAGTAGGTATTCGAGATGTGTTCGAGAGACGAGAGAGTGGAAATATACATGTTACACACATAGCCCATGAGCGACATGGCCGAACATGTCTTAAACATGGTAAAACAAAGACAAAGTATCCTATGTTTGAATCGGCAGAGTCTTGGTAAGCACATTGGAGTACGAGTAGACTTTTGAACAAGAGAAAAGGCGTTATTCTGGAAGTACCTGTAAATAAATGTCTGTTGTTTTAATTGAAAAAAAAAGTGAGTCGAATTCTTTCTTTGTCTTTGTTTCCTTATGACTGTCTACATCCCGAGTGTTGACATGTAACGACTGCATTACATATCAATGCCTTTTCTGTTATTCAATGCTGAATTCAATCATTTTGGTAAAAGTTTTTATGCTTCAAGTTCTACGCATCTTCAAATATTTATTCATGGTGTTCGGTTCGCTTTCGTTGTTTTGTAAAAGATTATTGTCGTTTTCATTATTGGCTTTACGGCACATGATTGAGTTTTACAAAAGGAAACGAACAAAAATCAGTAACATTAATATTTCATGCAGTTTAGGTCAGAAAACCAGTATCTTCAGACAGCCTGGTATGGTATCAACAGCAGTAAAAGTGGTTGTCTTGATATTGTTCACGTACCTGTCATATTTTTTTGTTTTATTTTACTTCATTTAAAGTTTTCAGATATCAAGGGGCCCACAGCCTGGGGCTAACACTTGAACTCTATATGAGATACATAGATATTTGAATGTTCCATTAAAGTTCTTTATCTCTCAAACACTGAGTTAGTAAAGAAATTGAGAACATAATTTCCCTCTCCCCAATTAACCATTTTTATACGTTGTAGTATATCTTTTATTTTGGTCTCTTGGTCTTACTGGATTCCAGGACAAGAATTTATCTAGTCTGGTGGAGTATCCAGCTTCATGCAGTTACTTGAGACAACATCACTTGGAGAAGGTGCACCATTCCTCGTAAAAGCCAATGTTGCTTAGCCATAATGAGGAGATCTTAATTGGGCAGCGAATACTATGTGATTTTGAATATTTGGTCAGAGTTTACTTCTAGGGAAAAGTATCCTCATGCCACGTTGTTCTGGCAAACCCCTGTACAGACAGACCGTAGACACTCGAGAATAGTGTCTAGTAGGCATTCTAGTCCTCTCCTGTATTAGTGTACCCTTTGCTGTGTTCAACTACACAGTTTTATTGATGGCTTGGTGTAAAATTATACGTTAGTACAGTAGAACCCCAGGATACAGCGGTCTTAGGATACGGTTTTTTCAGGTTCAATGTAGAATACAATGATTTTTCCGGACTCTGGTTACGGTATTTGCCCCGCTTTACGGTGTTATTTACAATGTTATTTGATTATATACATGTGTATTATATACTGTACTGTATTTTGTTACTAATTTTTGATGCCGTATCCCTGAGTTCTGCTGTATACTAATAAGTACTTTTGAACTCCTATGTATAGGAGTTCAAAAGTAGTTATAAGCATGACTATATAAATATATAATGATAAAACTAAAGTTGTATTCCTGTCTGTTTTTTCGCAATTCAATTAATATGTACAAAAGATACACTGTTTCACAAATTAATTTTCACACTTTTATTCAAGGATGATTTTGATATATATATATATATATATATATATATATATATATATATATATATACAGGGTGCCCACAAAGTCTGGCTACATAATGTAGCCAGACTTTGTGGGCACCCTGTATATACAATTCAAAAGAAATATACATTCAATGAGTAACCTCATTTGCATATTACATTAAAGAAAATCTATTTTAATAAATATCTTCATGTTATTAATTGTTTGTTTCAATCGATGCCTCCGTTCAGTCCCGAAAGACAAAGGATACCTCCTGTAGGGGCAGCTGCACATGTAATTGTGAGGCAAGGGTTGCGCAATCTCCAACCACACCTCTCCTGAATCGGCATTGCTTGAGTCCAGTGGCAAGGAGAGTACATACAGCACCTGTAAGTCCAAAATAGTCGCCCATCTGGTACTGGCCAGGCTTATTGTTGCTTAACTTCGATGATCTTATGGGAACCGGTGTGTCAACATGATTCTCCTGTATTTGTTTCAATGGAATCGTTTAAATAGTTGTATTTAGAAATATTATTTAAAGTTGATTTATTTAATTTATTTTTAATTTAATTTATATTTATTTTAATTTATTTTCAATTTTAATAGGTGACAACATTCCTGTTTAAAACTTGAAGTAAGCTTATTTATTTAAGCTATGAGAGTTACTTCACGTTTGATTTTCATAAAACAAGGTGGATGTGTTTTAAGTTGGGATATTCAGTGTATCTAATGTGACTAATCCCTCTGCCTGGCAATATATTTTGATCAGGCAATGCTCAGTATATACAGCTAATATATATATATATATATATATATATATATATATATATATATATATATATATGTATATGTATATGTCTATGTATATGTATATGTCTATGTATATATATATATGTATATGTATATATATATGTATATATATGTATATGTGTATATATGTATATATATATATGTATATGTATATATATATGTATATATATATATGTATACATATGTATATATATATGTATATATATATATATATGTATATATATGTATATATATGTATATATATGTATATATATATATATATGTGTATATATATGTATATATATATATATATATATATATATATATATATATATGTATGTATATATATTTATATATATATAAAAAAAAAATTTTCTATAACTTTTTCGTTTTTCTACATACTTCTTAATACTTTATAATTTAATAATCCTTTATTTTAATTCTTTATCTCTTTTTTGCATGGCCGGTTATTTATCTGCATTGTTCTGCTTTATTTTTTAAACTTTCCTATCTATCTAGTATATCAATTCCTATCTATCTAATATATCAATTCCTATCTATCTAATATATCAATCTACCCACACTTTCATATTTACTTATATTTTACTATATGCCTTTACTTACTTTTTTTTTCTTGAATTTTTTTTTTTAAATAATTTTTATTTAGTTTTTTTTTATTCTTATTTTTATTTTTATTTTTATTTTATATTTTATTTTTTTAGTTTTTATTATTTATTTATTCTTTATTTATTATTTATTTTCTATTTATTTCTTAATTTATTTATTTATTTATTTATTTATTTATTTTCCATTTAGTTTCGTCTAATAACTCTTGCTGACATTTTTTTAATTGATGACCTGTACATTTCAGTTGACCTATATTATTTTGCCCTATATATTTTTTTCGCGCATTTAACATTTCCTAAATAAATGGATAGTCCTTAATCCGCGGAGTTTCGAAGAAATACTTTCCTTCTCATCAGAGGGTAGGAATTAGCAAAATGCAGGATCGGATTTTGTATGCAGAAGTGTTTGATGAAACAACAAGTAAGACAAATATCTTACTTGCTGGGTCATTTTGACTTTTGTTTCCCTTTATTTTATATTTTATATTTAACTTTATCCTCATTTTTTTTCCTCTCCCTCTCTTCCCAGATCTTTCTTATTTATATTTATGTCTCGGAAGTAGAGTGAAAAGCACATCTTATTTTTCTTTTATTAATATTATTGGAATCTTTTCTTTTTTCCTTCTACACATTTTTGTAAATTATTCCATGGATTTCTGCCTTTGGATTATTATGGACCATTTTCTTCCAAATATGGGATTTCCTGGGATTTTACTTGTACAAATGGAAATTCTTTTAACTTTCTTGAAGTTTTACATTTGGATTTTTTATCTTCCACCAGACTATCCATTCATGTGTAATCACCCTTTTCTTCACCATATTCCCTCTGCTTCATTTTTTTATAAAAATAATAACTTTCTTGATTATTTACATTTGGATTTTACCATCACTGGATTTTTTTTATATTCCCTCTGCTTCACTTTTTTTGTTTTCAAGTAAGATCTTTGACTTACTTGTTGTTTCATAAAATACTTCTGCATACAAAATCCGATCCCGCATTTTGCTAATTCCTACCCTCTGATGAGAAGGAAAGTATTTCTTCAAAACTACGCGGATTAAGGACTATCCATTTATCTAGTGTTTCCTTTTCAGATTAAATATGTTTTTAACTCATTTCATAGTGTTTTTTAACATATTTTATTAACTATTTGCTCATATGTATATATATATATATATATGTGTGTATATATATGTATATATATATGTGTGTATATATGTGTGTATATATGTATATATATGTATATATATTATGTGTATATATATTCGGGTTCGAATCTATCGATTAGTGTTAATTTTGACACCCTGCACTGATGATTCGCGAAAGGACGAAACAATAGTGTCTGTAGGTATTTAATAATTATTATAGTAAATAATTATGTCAGCCCCTTTAAGAAACTCGTTTTTGATTGTTGAGCACTTCCAGTTGAAATACAGTCGGTCAATTTAGCTCTTATGCGCAGATCATCATATAATGATTAGATTACTCTGAAACATTTAAAAATTAAATGTTTAAAATTCAACAATATTTCTCGCGTTTAACGGTAGTCAAATGGATCAGGTCCTTGCTAATGAAGCCAGAGATGGCTTCTGTCGCCGGGTTCAAATCTATTGACTGGTCTTAATCACGACACCCTGCACAGATGATTCCCGAAATGATGCAACACTAGTGTCTGTAGGTATTTAATAATTATTATAGTAAATAATTATATGTATAGATTAGTGTTGGAACGATTAATCGGAATCCGGAATCGGAAAAATCTAAACTTTTTGTGGTATCGGGATAAGAAAAATTTGTGCCTATTTTCCGATGCCAAAAACGATCGTTTTAATTGTCTTTTTTTTTTACATTTGATTTTGTTTAAAATAAAATCTTCCACTGCTGGTACTAATGATAAAATGATAAATATTTATTAATATTAAACTACCAGTAAAACTAAAATCTATAGTTTATCTTCCACAAGTGTATTTTTATGCTTGCGAAAATATATGCACATTCATATGTGTTTTTATGCTAATCAGGAAAAATAACAAATGTTTAGTTAAATATTTAAAGAGTTATAAAGAATCGGAATTGAAATCGGTAATTGTATTGGAATTAGGAATTAAGTACTGAATTAGTAATTGTGTCCAAATCAGGAAAAATATCGAAATCGTCCCATCACTAATATATATATATATATATATATATATATATATATATATATATATATATATATATATATATAAGTAAGATCTTTGACTTACTTGCAGTTTCATCAAATTCTTTTGTATGCAAAATCCTATCCCGCATTTTGCTAATTCCTACCCTCTGATGAGAAGTAAAGTATTTCTTGAAAACTCCACGGATAAAGTGTTTTCTTTTCAGATTAAATATGTTTTTAACTCGTTTTCATAGTGTTTTTTAACATGTTTTATTAACTATTTGCTCTTATATATATATATATATATATATATATATATATATATATATATATATATATATATATATATATATATATAGGGTGGAACGATAAAATTACCATTCTAGAAAAGATTCGATTTCCGTTTGATAAAAATCGGTTTTCTTTTTTTTTTATGTTGCAGACCATCTACTAGTTGGCCAGTTGTGTACAAATCCGAAGAGTTATAGGAGCCTTCTATCATGTTTGAAACTGGCACAATGTTCAATGAGCGAGATCGAAGATGCGCCACTGTATAACTTATGCTCTCTACCAATCCAAGTTATGAAAACAAGACCATTGCCAACACCCTCAAAATGCATCGATGGATTGCCTCAAATAATAGGGGTGTGCTCAGCTTTTAAGTCAACTACCTGGATGTGCTAAAGAGTGTAGTGATCCCCTGGTGTGCAATCAGGTGGCTGCTGACAAACCCCAGGGTGTGGCAGCAGACTCTGCACCGGCCCACAAGTCCAAAGAGACTCAGGCTTGGCTTCAGGAGTGCTATGACTTTGTACCCTACCTTCACTGGCACTCTCCCTCCTCCGACCTGAACCCACTGGACTACTTCATTTGGTCATACATCTAGAGCATCACCAACATGACCTCCCACAACACCAAAGCCAGCCTGATCACCGTCATCTGCCAAGTATTGGCCGAGTTCCTGCCGGCGTTTATGAAAAAGGCATGCTTCCAGTTCCAGATCTGTATCAAAGCGGCTACATTACATAGATGTCAGCTCTACTACATAATTAAGTTACCTGAATTGACTTTTTCAATAAAAGTTTTAAAATAAAGCTATAGAGTTTATTTTGTTATGGTGACAACTTTATCATTCCAAACGTATATATATATATATATATATATATATATATATATATATATATATATATATATATATGTGTGTGTGTGTGTGCATACACACACACATATAAGTTTACTTTTAATTATGTACATTTTCTATTGTATTTTTTCCTTTTTAATCGTAAATCCCTCGATTAAGCTTTGGAATACGAGGGCGAAACTGGTCAGCTGACTCCCTCTTTTTTTTTTACATAGGGTATTTAAACCTGTGGCACACTTTTGATTTCTTTTTTAGTCGCTAAGGGGGCAAAATTTAAAAAAAAAAAAAAACATAGATCTTGGCCTGGCATAAGGCGACGATCCCATTTTTTTCTGCTCATACGTTAATTTAAAGTTATATGTTAAACAATGTTATTTTCTCAGGGTACATACGGGTTTAGGTCATAGACTAACAGATAATCTCTAGAGCTATATGTTTCGGTTTCGATTCTAGTTGATTGTACACAAGTCACATTTCTTTTTTTTTACTTCTAAAATCACTACTATATATTGGGTACAATATAATAATCGATAGAGTTTTGACTCTATAATGATAAATACGAAATTGGCATGAATTAAAATATAATATTTACCATATTTTACGACTAGGCAACGAACAGTTTAATATACTCAGTTATGAATATTGCAGTAACTTTATGAAGGTTGCCTAATTTGCATATTCTTTGAATAACGAACGTTCATTAATTATTTTTTCATTTTTATGCTTTCTTATTGGATGATTGGTTCCATAAGTTCCCGCCATTATTTTAAGAAAATCAAAGAATTTTAGCAGTAAAAGTAAGTTCGTGTGGGACCCAAACTCTATGTTGTTTTTTTTTTGTGAATCCTGTCGACTGATCCAATTCTCTACATATCTGATGGCTATCTTCCTCCAAAAGAATCTTGAGTTGGTCTTCGTCTATCTTGATTGGTCTTCTAGGATGAGGAGTGTCATTGAGATCAAAATTACCGTGTTTGAATCTGGTAAACCAATCTTGAACAGTTCTCTCAGCTATAGCGTTTTCTCCATATGCAGCACAAATATCATTGGCCACTTCAGTCGCTTTTTGACCTAGATTAAAAGCGAAAAGAAGGTGTCGAAAATGTGATTTTTTTATCCACTTGACAATCCATTTGACAGTTCTGAAAAACGAGAAAAATTATATGAACCAAAAACGATTACTATTATCTTGTAAAACAGAATCCAACCATCCATAGTCTTGAGTCCCTGGAGGAGCATAGGCCTTCTACAACTTTTTTAGATGCTTTTCTAGTGAGTTCTTTTTTTCGGGGTGAGAGTGCTGGCCTCACGCCCAACCTTCCCAGAAGGTACATACAGTGCCTAGCCTTCCCAAATGGTCACCCATCTGGTACTGGCCAGGCTCAACGTGGCTTAACGTCCGTGATCTGACAAAAACCGGTGTGTCAACGTGATTGGGCCGTACATGTACAACAAAATAGTGCTTTCTAATGATATATAACACGTTGTCAAATATCAAAACATGTTTTGGAACAAAGTTTTTATGTTTTCTTTTATATATAAGTTGAATTTCTAAGAACAACATTATTTTTGCACCAACTTTATATATATATATATATCAATCAGGGAATCTATTATGCCCTTAACTCATCAGAAGAAATAGCAACAATCAATCCGTCAAAAGGAAATAAAGTGCATTATTATTAAAATCCAAAAATTCGAAGAGAAGCTGTAAATACCTTATATGTCTCCATTACGCCATTAACTGAATTAAAGGAATAAATCATAAGATGGTCAACATCATGAACTTTGGAATATAGTCTTTTGTCATTTATTCACTACATTGCTCTGTAATTACATTAAGCTTCTTAAATAAGGATTAGTATATAAGAAAATATATTTCCACAGAAATAAATAAATAAATATATATATATATATATATATATATATATATATATAGATTGATAGATAGATAGATAGATATATAGATAGATAGATATATAGGGTGTCCCAATAAAATGTATACACTCTTTAAATTATCTCAACTTGCTACATGAATACGCTATTCCATGTTCCCATGAAATGCTTAGGAATAAAGAATGGCACTTCCAGCAGGATGGAGCACTTCCCCACTATTATCATGACGTAAGAGCATATCTTGATAGTCACATGCGATGATGAAGAGGAAGTACTAAATACTGTTCACGCTCACTGGATTTTGGGGGGTGGATGGATGGGGGTATGTAAAACACAGGGTTCACACCACAAGACGAGATGCAATGAAAGCAACCATTGAAAGAAGATGTGTCAACATATTAATTGGACTAATTAGGAACGTTTTCGATTCAATTAGTGAGTGTTGTCAGTTGTTCATGGTCCACAATGACCATTAATTTGAACACTTTCGATAATTAACTGGTTTCTATATTTTTTTACAATATTTTGATGTATGAAACTTTTCTTTCTTTTCTTTGTTGGTTTTATGGTCATTTAAAGAGTGTATACAGTTTTTAGGGACACCCTATATATATATATATATATATATATATATATATATATATATATATATAATTATCTCCAATTACACATTATGTATGTTTGGGTAGTCGGGTTTTGATTCTGACATAAGGTAGTTGCCTGTCTAGCCGCACTGGTGAGCTGTGATACAGCGAAACAGTACTTTATGTAGATGACTGTGTATATGGAAAGTCTCTACCAAACTCCTCTCTGACTTTTTGGTCTACAGAGTTGAAACTTGATATATAAAGGATTTAGACCTGTGGGATAATTTCAATTTTGTTTTAAGTTGATAAAACTAGCTACTAATAGGTTAAAAATGAAAAACATATTGACTTTGGCAGGAGTAAGAACATTCATAGATCAAAATCGCTTAATTTTCAACCTTCCATATCCATCTGTCAATAGCTCAAACGATAACGACACTGTAGTGCTAAATATTTTGGTTTTAATTCTAGCTGATGGCACCCAAGTCATGTATTTTTTATAACTTTTGAAATCACTACTATATAGTGAGTAAAATATAATAATCAATAAAGAATTGGTTCTATAATTATAATTAGGAAATCTGTACGATATTTTACGACTGGACAATGCCGGACAGGCTGCTAATAGTGATATATTGACATTATTTGATTAAATTCAATAAGTTGCTATAAATAAATAAATAAATAAAATTTGATGATAATCCACTTAGTATAGTTTATTTGTGTATTTATTACATGTTTATCTGTACTCAGAGGGAGACATTGATCATGTTGGTTCTTTGATAAGGCAACGGCATTTTCGACAATGCATGTTTTCATATTGTATAAATAGAAAGTAGTATTCGAAGTTTGCTTTCAAACTTTTAAATTCATGTTATAAATAGCTTTCTATCTAGCCTTGCCTTGAGCTATCCCTCAGTTGACAATTTGTGCATCACAATGCCCAGCCATGCATTTCACCCAGTGAGGTGCATGGAGTTCATGTGGTGTTTTGAAGGGGATCAAGGTGATGTGGTATCTCTTCTGGCACTGCAATTAATCTTTCCTCTGCTCGGTTGTTGAAGCAGACGTCCCACTCCCGATGTTAAGAATGAATTTCGAAATAATAAAATTATTATATCAGCATGAATTACCAAACAATTATGTTGAAATTCTTCTTTAAAATTTAATCAATACTGCAGCACTTAAAAAAAAAAATAAAAAATTGACACAAATTCAAAATGTCTCTTTCTTAGGAGATGGATTTTCCTCACATTAAAAACCAACCTTGTATGAAACTCTGCCCGTGTGGGGAGTTAAGTAAATAGCAACCCAAAACAAGGCAAAGTAATTTCTGAGGTTGATTAAATTTTAAAGAAAAATTTCAACATAATTGTGTGGTAATAGTGCAGTTTATAGACCATGCTGATATAATAATGTTATTATTTAGAAATTCATTCAAAAGTGGGACTTTTTTTAACTTGAAAATCCTGTTTAAAGAAAATACCATGGGCGGTATTCTGCGTAAGTATTTAAATTGTTTTTTTACTAATATCTTGCATGTATTTCCTTTAATATATATATATATATATATATATATATATATATATATATATATATATATATATACGAAGGAGTCACCACTTATCAAGACCCAGAGGCCACTCAAGAAGAAGGGTTAATAAGTGTACGCTAGTCATTGGGACAATAATGTAGTAATCGTTAGTAGCGAAAATTTATAGATTTGATTACTTAAGGTGACGACTCAACAAAAACTTGTTTACATTGGACTTGAAGATAACAATATTGTAGAAAGCTGGAAAACAGGTCAGCATAACAGATTTCCACAAGCGTGCAGTTCTAGGAAAAAAGCTTTGTTCATGGAATCCACGTTTAGGTTTAGGCACAGATAGAGTGTGGGGAAAATTATTAATAATGGTTACTACTAGACGAGTGTTTTTTGTGAAAGTTTGGCAGCGGGGGGGGGGGGGTTATAGATTGGAGCTCAGACGAGTAATTGCCATGAAAATAAGGATAAAGCAAAGACAGGCTAGCAACGTCTTTTTTATGGGATGGACGTTGCAAGGAAGGGAATAGGGTATTGCCTACTAGGTTACAAAGTTGGTTTTGAACTTTGTCAAGGCAGGATAGGGTGCTTCGAGCAGCTCCTGTCCAGATGTGGCAAGAGTACTCCATCCTAGGACGTAAAGGATTGCATTAGCAGTGAGATATTTATAGGAGCGGTAGAATGATCTAATTATTTTTCCAGCGACCTTGGCAACAGATTTGATATATATGCTCCATTTCAGATCAGGAGTGAAGGTCAGACCCATAATCTTGTCAAAATATGGACCCTCCCCAAGACAAGAATCATTCATTTTAATTGGGGTCAAATGGGGATAAGAGCATTGCTGATGGAAAGAGAGAAGCTTTGTTTTAGATGCATTAAAATTAACCAGCCACCTTTTCCCTCCTTGCATCATGCGCTGAAGATCAGAGGTGATAGAATCAGAGAGATCCTGGTCATTTCCGTCCTTTGGACTGTGCCCATGGATGGTAGTGTCATCTGCATAAATGTCTGTCAATAATAGTAGTAGTACACTGCTCAGTTGATAAACACGTTATGTTTTTAAACCACTATGAAACCTGATTAGCGTGGAAGTCAGATTCTTTATTTTTTATGGAAATCACTCCAAACTAGGCATGAAGCCACTTGATGTAAGGAGCTAAGAAATACTACTACTTTAAGGTCAAAAACTTACCAGGGATAAGTGTTAGACCGAATAGATTCTGCTCCAGAAAACAGCAATTGTTTCCTCTTTTTTCTGGAACATGAATGTGAGGACTAAAGGACAAAATAAGGCTGCTGAAAATAAATCAAAGGTCCATTTTCTATTCTCTTCAAAACTTGGACATTGCATCTAACATTTTGACTCTAGAATAAGTTTTTTTGTCACCATTCTTTCGTCTTTGCCAGCATAAATATTAGTAGCACGAATTTGCGATAGGTATTCTGTTTCAATCCAATATGAAACTCACAGAAACAAATGTTATTTATCTAGTTTACGGACCGTGCTGAAATAATAACGTTATTATTTAGATTGATATTCTTAACATGGGAGAAGGGGTGCTTTTTAACTATGCTGGACAATTTCATAAACAAAAGATACCACAAGAATTGAATTTAACTTGGAAAATCCTATCTTTTTAAAAAAAAAACAACAGGGTTCGTAGTCTGCACAAGTAGCACTTGCTCTACTTGAGAATTGGTTGGCAATTTTCAATTCATTATTTATACATTTTACTTCATGATCCACCGAAATTCAAAAGAATGCGATTAACAGCACGAGTTAATTAAAGATATTAAAAGGTAAAATTCAAGTATTATTGTTCATTTGTGTTTATAAAATAAAGAAAAGCATGTTTCCGAACGCGTCCTTGTTATATCAAAGAACATGGTAGTTGATGAATCAGTTGCTAAATTTAAACAATTCTCTTCGCTGAGTTCAGAGGCAGTTCAATCTAAAAATAAAAAACAAATAGTAAAAATTTTTTAAGTGCTGAATAAAGGGCGACTTTTAAGCGATATCAGTAGTCATTTCGTGCTCTGTCGGTTGAAGTCCAGTTTCACGACATGTAGAACAGGTTATCAGTCTTTTAATACTAGCCCGGAAATTGTTGTCCACAAGCCACAGCAATGCAATGATCAGCGGGCAGAACATCCGAATGTAGTAAGAGCACATGTATAAAGTCTCCGGAGACTGCAAGTTGACCAAGGAAACTGTATAATTGATGGCGCTCAAGAGTGTGGAGAAGCACAAAACAAAGCCGACCAGAATGGGGGCACCTAGCAAGCCGACTAACACAGATGCTGGTTGACCACTGGCTTGAGCAATGTACAGGAGGACACCAACAGCTGCCAATATCATCAAAATACGCAAAATGGTGAAGACCAAATCGCCCCACAAAACAAACGGGGGGTTGGATTGATAGCAAAGGAATTCTATTTCGGAATGTTTTCGGAAGATTATTTCTTTGATGATTATGAGGAGCCATGTCACGAAGATGAGGATTAAGGTGAACATCTTACACTTCGGATTCTCGTAGCGTTCGGACATCAGGTTTTGGACTATCAGGTCGACACAGATCAGGATGATGGCCATTTCGCCCCCGTCATTAACAGCGGAGTTCAAGAAATGGACGAGGTGGCAGAGAGATTTGTTCGACTCATTATAAATGACGACGTGTACTTCTCCAAAATATCTTAGGAGATTTAGTGCAATGTATGTGATGGAGAAATTTAGGAGGGTAAACCAGAAGGTTGTTTGATAACGGTTTCGATCGGAGGCAATTGCAGTAGTAATAAACATATAAAGAATGGCCTCAATTACGTAAACTATACATTGGAACAAGGAATAGCTATTCATACCACCAGCTTCCAACGGTTCAGGATATGAATCAATAATTGTCAAGTTATAGGTATAATCTAGACCCTCCATTTCCATAATGTAGTATTGTTCTTGCTGGGTCACTGAAATAAAAAAAAAAAACACAAGGTCATTAACACCAATATATATACGAAATAACAATAAATACTGGATTACAATTACAAAACAGATGTTAAAAACAAACATGAAAAAATTTTGGTCACTTCTGAAGATGGAGTTTTAATCCGAAAAATCTAACATTAACTTAAAACAAATCAATAAAAATACCTTGTGTTAACAAGGCTCCTAATTTTATATTATTTCAATGCCTCTATTTTAATGCCATTCCATTAGAAATCGTATGATTTGCATTCACTGAACTACTATTCTCATCCTGAGTTTTATTTTCACAATGTGTTTGATTGATGTAACCTACGACCTTCTTCAGGTGTATCTTGTTAATGGGATGGAATTTCGTAATGGAACTCTTTATTTACTTCACGGGGGTAGCATACTCTCATGACTGGATAAAGGTCCTAAGTGATTTACAATTGTATTTTTTAGTCGCTCACACTGAGAATTGAACATTCAGCCTTGAGGATAATATCACTTTTACAATTGATTTTTCCAAGTATTCTAACCACTGTGCCACAGGTCCTTGTGGACAGTACTGGTACGAATTTTGGGAGCCTTAAACCTATTTTATTTCTTGTTGTAAATATCACTATTTATTACTAACCAGCCTGGTGCCAGGCGTTACATAGTCCAAAATATATTATAGTCTACATTGCACTGTAGAGAATCAACTATTGATTTTATAAAATTATTTTTAAATATAATAGCTAAAATTAAAGTTTACAATGCCAAAGTCAAGTATCATGGTTTAATTGTGCTCTAAACAGAAACATTCATTTTGAACGCACCCCTCTTATATCAAAGAACATAATCTTGATTTTATATGCCTGGGCAAAAAAAGGGGGCACTCTGGCAGTATCCCAAAAGATAAGGGGTATTTATTTGCTTCCCCACGAAAGCAAATTAGACAAAAGATCTTTTTTGATATGGAGGAAAACTAGCCCCCCCCTCCTCCCCAAAATAGTAGTTGTCTCAGTATGAAGGGTTTCCCCTATGTATTCAAAAGGAATCTACATTCAAGGAATGACGTTGTTTACATATTACATTCAAGAAAATCTATTTTAATAAGCTCCATGTTATTAATTATTTGTGGCAATAAAATTGTTTTCCTTGTTCTTTTTAGAAATATTTAAAGTTGATTTATTTAACTTATTTTTTGATTTAATTTATTTTTAATTTAATTTATTTTCAATTATCATCAGTCTGTATCCGTTGCATTTAAAAAAAAGTTCACTTATTTAAGCTGTAAAAGTTATTTCCCTTTAAGCTATTTCCCGTTTCATTTTCATAGACGAAAATTTATGTATTTTCTGCTTCCATAAATCCAACCTATGATTCACTTTCAGGAAGATTGTAAGAAGTTAAGATATTCGGTGTATCTTATATTGTGGGACTAAACCCTCCGCTTGCCAACATGTTTCAAACCGGCAACGCCGGGTATATACAGCTAGTATATATATATATATATATATATATATATATATATATATATATATATATATATATATATATATATATATATATATATTTATGTATGTCTATATATATATATATATATATATATATATAATTATAAAACTCAAATGACTTTGTAACGAGTGATGTAGATGTAACCCACTTTCCGGTTTACGACATCCGGTTGTGCATGTGTGCATAAACATTAACCCATAACAACGTAAACAAATAAACACAAATCGCTTCTTTTGCAGATTTTGACCTGCGCACTGAAATATTAACGATATTATTTCAAAATTATTATTTAACATGGGAAGAGTGGGGGTGTTTTGCAACTATTCTTGATTACAACTATACTGTCGCTATTTTCTTACAACTAAACAACTTTAACCCGTTGACAAACATAAGAACAATTGTAGTAAAGCCAAGACTACTACTACTACTACTACTACTACTACTACTACTACTACTACTCTCTATCAGTCCCTTTTCCTTCCTTCCTTCCTTCTTTTTTATTTTTTTGTTTACATTTCTAGATACAAAATAGTTGTGTGAGAACGATGAATTTCTTGACACATTTACTAATCTGTTTCAATATTAGTTTTATTTCATTTATTTAGGTTTTATTTTTTTGCTTCAGGTTTTATTAATTATTTTTTTTTTTTTAGATTTGAAATTTCTATAACTTGGTTGAAGGATTCCAATATGGGTTTTTCATTCTTATATTTCTCATTGGTATGTTCATGTGCGTTTTTGCTGCTAAATGACTTTCGTCTGCGTTCGATTCGTAGGAAAATCATGTTTAATTTTCGATTTTGGAGCGATTATTTGGAAAAAGAGGTAACTTTACACGAATAGGGAGGATTTTTTTTTTCATGTTTGAGTGATCCGTCCGTGATTTTTCATTTTAATATACTTTCATAGAAATGCTTCTGTTATGTAAAAAAAAAAAAAACTATTTTCTTTACTTCACAAGTGTCACGCTCATACATGAATTCCATAGCTAATATAACATACTGACCCAACGGGTCACGGGTAGTCTAGTATATATATATATATATATATATATATATATATATATATATATATATATATATATATATTTCTTGATTTCTTATGAGGTAAGATAGAATACTTGTATTTGAAGACAAAAACTAATCTTTCCTAAAAAAAACTACGCAAAGAAAACTCAAGATAGACCTATCGATCATTGCGTTTAAATATAGATAATGTATGATTCCTGAAAGAGAGAAAGTAGGATGAGAATAGGAAAAATTGTTGATCAAAACTAAAATTGAATAAACTAAAATATTTATAGATCCATAAAAAATTCAAACAGGAAATTATAAAAGAAAAATTCTTAACTCATGGATTTTCAAAGATAGGTTCTTTCCATCGGATGGTAAACATTAGTAAAACAAAAATATGCATCACTAGTTGCATAAATTTGAAAATAGTAGTTTTTGAATTGCACTATAATCAATTTACTCTTGAATGATTCACACTTGAATTCCAAATTCTTCCTTTGTCTTCACGATAATAATTTCATTAATTAAATTGTTTGGCTAGCTAACTAATTAATTGATTGATTTTTTGGTCTTTCATTCTTTTGAAGATGTCTTGTTTTTTGTTAAAAAGTTTCTTATATATTTGTTGTATATTTTCTAATTTATGCTAACCAATGATGCAGCTTTGGTTTTGCTAATGTCAAATTACTTACTGATCTGAAGGTTTGCCGAAATGACACGTTTGCCGTTTTCTATTTTTTTTTTTTTTTTTCACCTCTTACAAAACATATCACCACTTAGACACAAGGGGCTACTATTTGGGCCATGTCTAGAAAAGATTAACAAGATATTTGTTTATGTTACATTTAAACTTCTGCGTATCAATACAGCCAGGGAAGTAGGCAGCAGGAAGGGAACTCCAAAGTCTAGCTGTTCGAGGGGAAAAAACTATTAGAATAGAAAGCTTTCTGGCATTTAGGGATAACAACAGTGAAAGAGTGAGATCTTATTGCTAAGCGGGTTTGTCGGGGATATGTATGTCGAGGGGGTACAAGTGAAATGAGTTCATCAGAACACATTTCATTAAAATATTTTTAGGCACAGTGATACAATATTGCAGTGATGGGAGAGCGGCTGGAGCTTAGTTGATAATGTGGGACCGATTAGATTGACAACTCTTTTTTGGACCCTATCTAAGAGGGAGAGACTAGTGGTAGATGCATGGGCGAATGGTGGCCTTGTTGCTTGCTCATCATCACTTTCCTCTTTTATTGCCATCGAAATCGGTGAAATTACACATTTTTCAATCAAATCGATTGATTTCCTGCTCTAGTTGGGGACACATCTTGGTGCTCAGGAGAAGGTTCCACATGCCTCCCCGAAGTGACTTAGTCCATATTAAATTGCAGAGTATATTATGCTATAGAGAACCTACTGTTGATTCTATAAAATTATTTTTTATATAATGGATTGAATTAAAGTTTGAAATGCAATTGTCAAGTATCATCATTCAATTGTGCTCTAAACAGAAACATTCATTTCGAAAGCGCCCCTCTCATATCAAAGAACATAAGCTTGATGTTCTACGTCTGACCTCCTGATATATATATATATATATATATATATATATATATATATATATATATATATATATATATATATATATATATATATATATATATATATATATGCTGTTTATCTTAACATTGTTTCTCGGTGAATTTAAGTTTAAAATGAAACAGTCAATTATCATGGTAAAATTGTGGTTTAAATAGGGACATTCATTTCGAACACGCACCTCTCATATCAAATAACCTACTGTTGATTTTGTATGTCGGGACTTTCGACTTGTGCGGTAATAAAATTTCTCACATTCACTTGTGATGTTTGGCTGTGTAAGGTGTTAACTTTGGTCCAAATCTTCTGTTCCTTCTTTCATCAGATTATTTCGATTATCGAATATCGATACTTATCGAAAACATTCCGATACAAAACCTATCTAAAAAATACTGCAAAGCACATAAAATACCTTTGTGTAGAATTTTATAAAAAATCGCCCTGGCCGTTTTTGAGTCCATAGAGAACGAACTCACACACATCTGATCATACAACTTATTATATTTACTTATTCAATATTATATTATTAAAATATAATTTAAGCTGTCTAGATCTTTAGAAAGCTATAACATCTACTTTTATATGAATAATATTATATTTTTTTAGTTTGTGAACGTTAAAGGCAAGAAGTAATTCACTTTTTTTTCTTTTCTTTTTTTAAGTTTAACCAGTTATTATCCCCCCTTTAACCATAACAAAGTTTCCCTTGGAAATAATGTGCTATTTTATGGAGTGAACATACACACTCACGCACGCGCGCGCACTCCCCCTTCTCTTCACACTTTCTTTCTCTTTCTTTCACTCTGTCTGTCTGTCTGTCTGTCTGTCTGTCTGTCTGTCTGTCTCTCTCTCTCTCTCTCTCTCTCTCTCTCTCTCTCTCTCTCTCTCTCTCGCTCGCTTGCTTAAAAAAAATTAACGGGAAATTTTAATAAATAAAAAAGTATATTAAAAATGCAAATAATATTTGTCCTTTTATTAAATAAGAGTTTTTACAAATACATGTGAAAATAATGGAAAAGAAAGATTACGGTTATATGTCGTACATCGTGTTTGAATTATTTCTAAGTCACGTTTACATCTTAAATTTACGTCATCACTAGCAGTGTCAGATGTCGCCATTAAAAAAAAACACGTAAAAACAACACATTAGACATAAATATATTTCAAAAGTAATCTCGATAGTAACTATATAAAGAAACAAACATTTGAAGTGCTGATATGTGTCTCCCCTTTCAATTTCTGACATGTGTTTGCTGTCAACAATCAAGTTAGTCAATTATGATTGATTCACCGTATTTGAAAAATGATCACATTTCACTCATCAGTTGAATTGAATAATTAAGTTTACTTTAAAAAAAAAATCAGTTGAATTGAATAATTAAGTTTACTTTAAAAAAAAAAAAAGAAATGGCAACAAATTTTTCATTTTTTTTTTCTCTCTCTTAAAAAAGAATTACATGAGTTTTTGATTTTAAATATTTTATTTCTCCTGTATACAATGAATTTTTTTTTCAAATTCTAAAAAAACAACACCATTGAATGAAATAGAAAAAAAATGATGTCGGTCTCGGTGTCCTATTTTTACAGGACAATATTGTCAAAATATGAGGTTTAATTTAAAAAAAAGAATCAACATATTTTTTAAAAAAAAAAAGGTTTTAAACTTCTGACTTTATAAGTAAATTTGCATAGAACTATTCTTTTGTTTTTGTTTTAAATTAGATTATTTTATTTATTGATCTTTTATCTTCAATTTGTGATATATAAACCTTAGCTGAGAAAATTAATTATTTTCATTTTAATAGACATTTCAAAATGGGGGGGGGGTAAAAATAAAAACGTTTGTCTAGAATATTATATTCGGTTTATTGGAGAGAGCATAAAATTTCACACTAAACCTGAAAATATCTTAAAAATCGAACCAATAGGAAAATTTTGATAGATTTTTAAATTGTAATTTACTAATATTAATAAGGCATATATACATATATATATATATATATATATATATATATATATATATATATATATATATATATATATGTATATATATATATATATATATATATAAGCATAAAAGTCAAGTATCATGCTTCAATTATGCTTTAAGTTTATAGATTTTCAAGTAGAAGTTATTTCGTATATAAAAGGACAGTTTTCTACTAGTTTCTTGGCCTAGTCAAAGGGAGATAATTTAAGTGAAAATTTTAATAGTTAATTCCCTTGTGTGTTTAGATATATTTGCATTTGTTAATTCAAGTATATTCATATTCATATATATATATATATATATATATATATATATATATATATATATATATATATATATATATATATATATATATATATCGCCTATACAAACATACATATATACTCACACACACACACACACACACATATATATATATATATATATATATATATATATATATATATATATATATATATATATATATATATAAATGCTTGCCAATTTTATGGAAGCTTCTTATAAAATACTACCTCGTGTTTCTAATTTATACTATTTGTGATTTCAGTTAGATTATGATTCAATTTATATTTTAGAATTGTTCAATATGTGCTAAGCAAGCCAACTATTTATAACATATTTGTTGAACAATATCTTATAAATTTATACCAGGTGCTTGAAGATATCTTTTCTATTATATTTGCCTGATTTTATGAGATCCAGTTTCTTGTCACTTACCAATTGTCACTTTTAAATTCATTTATTTATTTATTTTATTTATTTATTTATTTGTTTTACACATATATTCACTTCTATTTTATTTATTTATTTCATTTTTGTTTTTTGTTTTTTTTTATTCTCCTGGAAGGTAATAAATACTGATTATTATTTAACTTAAATTTAGGCACAAGGCCGATTTTTAATGTGAGGAGTGAAGGGAGGGGGAAGGGAAAAAGGGGACCAGCTCCCGAGAGGTGGGAAATGGGAGCTGGTTAAAGGTCAGGCATGTGGGGTTGCCCCCACATCTGGTCTTTGCTAGTCATAGCTATTCATAGCTTGCAGTATCTGCCGGAACAGATACTACACTTTGATCTTGTCCCGAAGAATCGAAATCGATTAAATCGCCCATTTTTCAAACAACCCGATTGTTTGATTGCTCTAATTGGGAGGCCATCGAGATGCACCTGAAGAAAGCTTCACATGTCTCTCGCAGTAACTAAGTTCACAATACATTGTAGTCTATATCATTCTGTAAAGAACCTACTGTTGATTTTATAAAATTATTTTTATTATAATGGCCTGTATCAAAGTTTAACATGCGGAAGTCAAGTATCATGCTTCAATTATGCTTTAAACAGAAACATCCATTTTAAACGCGCCTTTGTCATACCAAAGAACCTACTGTCTATTTAATATGTCTGACATTACTGGTTGTGCAGTGATAATGGCTTGAATTTGTTTAAAATGAAAAGGGCAAGTATCATTGTGAAATTGTGCTTTAAACAGAAACATTCATTTCAAACCCGCCCCTGTCATATCAAAGAACATACTGTTGATTTTATATGTTGAGCCTTTCGACTTGTGTGGCAATAAAACTTCTCAAAAGCACTTGTTATATGAGGCTGTGTAAGATGTTCACTTTGGTCAAGATGTTCCTTCTTTCATCAGATTATTTCCATTATCGTTTATCGATAGTTATTGAATACATTCAGATACAAAAACTTTCTAAGAATACTGCCAGGCACATAAAGTACCTTCTTGCGAAATATCATAAGTATTGACCCAGCCATTTCCGAGACCATAGAAAACGAGCTCACAGACACACGGAATAAGTTCATTTTATATAGTAGTAGAGAATGTAAATATTTTATCAAAAAAGAAGTGAGTACACAAATGAGTAAATATTTTATGGCATATGTGAAATAGTAAATATATAAAATATGTGAAATAGTAAATATATGAAATATGTGAAATAGTAAATATATGAAATATGTGAAATAGTAAATATATGAAATATTAAGTATATGAAATATTTAATATGTGAAATATAAAATATGTGAAATAGTAAATATATAAAATATGTGAAATAGTAAATATATGAAATATTAAATATATGAAATATTTAATATGTGAAATATAAAATATGTGAAATAGTAAATATATAAAATATGTGAAATAGTAAATATATGAAATATTAAATATATGAAATATTTAATATGTGAAATATAAAATATGTGAAATAGTAAATATATAAAATATGTGAAATAGTAAATATATAAAATATGTGAAATAGTAAATATATGAAATATGTGAAATAGTAAATATATTAAATATGTGAAATAGTAAATATATGAAATATTAAATATATGAAATATTTAATATGTGAAATATAAAATATGTGAAATAGTAAATATATAATATATGTGAAATAGTAAATATATGAAATATTAAATATATGAAATATTTAATATGTGAAATATAAAATATGTGAAATAGTAAATATATGAAATATTAAATATGCGAAATATTAAATATATGGAATATTAAATATATGAAATATTTAATATGTGAAATATTAAATATATGAAATATTTAATATGCGAAATATTAAATATGCGAAATATTAAATATATGAAATATTAAATATATGAAATATTAAATATATGACATATTAAATATGTGAAATATTAAATATATGAAATATTGAATATATGAAATACTTAATATATGAAATATTAAATATGTGAAATATTAAATATGTTAAATATTAAATATGTGAAATATTAAATATATGAAATATTAAATATATGAAGTATTAAATATGTGAAATATTAAATATGTGAAATGTTAAATATGTGAAATATTAAATAGGCGAAATATAAAATATACGAAATATTAAATATATGAAATATTAAATATATGAAATATTAAATATATAAAATATTTAATATATTAAATATTAAATTTATAAAATATTAAATACATGAAATATTGAATATATCAAATATTAAATATATCCAATAGTCGGTAATAATCGTTTCTTTTAATTTTCTTAATAATTAAGTACTCGGCTGGAGTTATCTCCCACCAACATATTTTGTATTCGATCACTGGAGAAGAAATCTTTCTAGACTGTGGTAATTTTTTTACTTTTGTTCAATCCAAAGTGCCTGATTTTGGGATTTTGATTTTCTCTACATTGAAAATTGATCATGTGCCTCATTCTTCCCTTCAGGGGGAGCAAGAAAATAAGAACAATAACTATATAAATAAATATATAAAAGAAAAGAAAATTCATGTAACTATACCCGATTTGTGATATAATATTGTATTATATATATATATATATATATATATATATATATATATATATATATATATATATATATATATTATGATACAATATAAAATTGTATTATATATATATATATATATATATATATATATATATATATATATATATATATATATATATATATATATATATATAACAGAATATATATTATGATACAATATAAAATATTGCGTACTAACTGTGCCCATCCGGCCGTGCGTTTCCGTGTCTGAGTCTGGTTGACGCACACACGCACATGCACATGCACGATCACACACACACAAGAACAGACACACACACACACACGCACGCACACTCACGCACAAAACACACACACACACACACACACACACACACGCTCAAGCCCTCAAGAACACACACGCACACATACACGCCCACACACACGTTCAGACGCACACCCACCCACGCACTAAAAACACATACACACACGCACATGCATGCACACACAAAAAATATACATGCACACACAAAAACACATGCAAGCACACACGCGCAAACACAAGAGACGCGCACACACACACGCAACCACACACAGATGCACACACGCACACACCTGCTCACACACGTACATACACTCGCACACACATGCACAGACGTACATCCACACGCACACACATGCACATTCTATGCAAATAGTCAGGAATAAACAGTTTAAAGGCTTTAAAATCACACATAAGGTTATTTTGAAGTATATGAACTGTCAATTTCTGGTTATGATTAAATGTTAGAATCAAGCAATATAGTTAACTGTGTAAGGTTTCAGCAAAATCGGGTTTTGGCTATATTATTTGATTAATCCATTTTATTTTTTATTTAGCGTATAAAGAAAGAATTTTAGTCAATCGTACTTTAAAGGGAGTTTATTTAGCTTTAAAATGTTGAAATAATGGCTTATCAGCATGTGCCGATGTGTCGAAAAACAGTATTTAACAATAACATTACAATCTATGTAAACACAAAAGATTTAGCACGGTAGCGTAACTGTATAAGAACAATTACATCTACAGTATATTTAATATAAAAAATAAAAGAATTCTTGGCTCATGAACATGTCTCGATGTGGCCCAGTTGGTTTTCATGTTTGTATTTGGGTTATTATATTTAAAACGATTGCCTCTGATAGAGAGTGACACCATATTTGAAAATTTCTGGGGCGTTCATTTTTGTAATAAGATTTAGATTCTGGAATGAACGAATTGTCAGCTCTCAGCCAATGAGATTTGGTGAATGTGAGAAGGGAGAATTTATTATTTTTGAGTTGGGAAATGAAAAAAATCATTGTATTCTATGAGTATATGATCCCGTTAATATCTGTTGGAAGTGGAGTATTCCTCCCGGGGATAAGTGGGGCAGTGGGAGAACTTCTTATTTAGAAGGAAAAATAGGAACTACTTTCTCTAAAGATGATTGCGATTGTGATGATGTTGCTCCTATGATGAAATGTAAGATTTTATTACAATGACTAAATGTGAATAAAAAGTGGTTCTAAAGTCACATAAGATACTGACTAATAGTCTAGACAATAAATTTGTATGTGGAATCTGTTGTTGTAGACCTACGGTACTTTGGTCGAGAGGTGAATTTCTGCAATCAAAATGTTATATAGGATATAATATAGATTAGAATATATATCATAATAGGATATATAATATTATAAAAATATAAAACAGAACAAAATATTTATTATAATAGAATATATAGTATTATATATATACTAGCGGGGGTACCCGGCGTTGCCCGAGTATTTGTTTCCGGGACGGGAGGGGGAGTTTTAAAAAATGCTATGGTAGGTAAGTAGGAAGGATCAAACCCGGAGTCATGAGTAAAAGTAGGAAAATAAAGTGTGAAAAAAAAAAACAAAAAAACATCTGCAACGTTAACAGTTCGGCCACCAAGAAAAGTCCATTCCAGTTGTTTAGGAAAAAAAACAAAAAAAAAACGACTACGGTAGGTCGGCGCGAACGTGAAAATATAATGTGAATTGTCCAGCACGCTAACCACTACGCCACAGAGCACTGCAGCTTAGTTTAGTGATTTTAAATAACTTCACATGAAAGAACTACGAAGCCAAATCGGTGTTCTCTTCTCAACTGTTCCTTGTGAACGATCCCCAAACGGTGTTAAGTGGTGGCAGGGGGAGGAGGAATTTATAAGAGAGAAAATATTTTACCACTTCCATTGATCTTAACCGATTTTGGCCGTGACTTCTCAGCAGAAAATGTATAGAAATCTAAGATTATCGAGGAATTTGAGAAATAATAAGCCTATAACACACCTCGGATATTGTTCTGCCGTTTGTGCATATTATATTTGCATGAAATATCTTGATTTTTAATCCTATTAAGGTCAAAATCCCACGGGAAAAAATGAGTTCATTTTATTTATATAGAGATAATGTAGAATAGAATATATATTATAATAAAATATATATTATTATATATAATAGAGTAGAATATGTACTATAATAGAATATATAATATTATATGTAATATAAAATAGAAGAGAATATATTATAATAGAATATATAATATATACATAATATATATAATAGAACAGAATAGAATATGTATTATAATCAAATATATAATGATATATAATAGAATAGAATATATATTAGCATAAAATATATAGTATTATATTTAATATAGAATAGAATAGAAATTATAATTGAATACATAGTATTATATATAATACTAGCAGGGAGACCCGACATTGCCTGATAAAAATAAGGATCAACGAATGTTTCACCCTCCCATATTTTATTATCTTAAAAATCAGTAAAATCACACATTTTTCCATCCTCCATGCAATTACTTAGTTCACAATACATTGTAGTCTACATTGCACTGTAGAGAACCTATTTTTGATTTTATAAAATTATTTTTATATAAAAGCTTTAATTAACGTTTAAAATGCAAGTATCAAGTATCATGGTTAAATTGCGCTCTAAACCAGAAGCATTCATTTTGAAGGCGCGCCTGTCATATAAAAGAGCATACTATTGATTTGATATACTGGGCTTTTCTTCTTGTGCGGCAATAAAACTTCTCAAATGCACTTGTGATGTTAGGCTCTTTAAGGCGTTAACTTTGGTCAAACGATTAGCGATACTAACCTATCTAAAAGAACTGCCAGACACATAAAGTGCATTTGTGTAAAATTTAAAAAAAAACTCGATTCAGCCTTTTCGGAGTCTATAGAGAACGAACACACATGCAGACAAAGTTTCTTTTTATATAATAGTAGAGATAGAGATATAATAGGAGTGAACATATATTATAATAGAATATATCATTATGTATATAATCTATTAAATCTATAAAAGTGAGAATCTGTTTGCTTGTTTGCTTATATGTGTGTGTGTGTGTGTGTGTGTGTGTGTGTGTGTGTGTGTGCGGTGCGTGTGTGTATGTGTGTGTGTGTGAGGACACTTCTCAACCTATATACTCAACGAACTTTTGATCTACAGACTTGAAATTTGGTATATAGAGTATTCAGACATGTGGGAAACTTTTCAATCGGTTTTCATTCGAAAAAAAAGGGCTGCTAAGGGGTAAAAATTGAAAAAATTGGTACATGGAGTCAATCGAATTTTTATCTGTTTGTCAACTGTTTCATGAATGCGCATGCGTGAATCGTTCACGTGACAGATTAGTTATGTTATAAATAACTAGGTTTGAAACAACTTTTTGAATGACGTGTCAAGCTGACCTAATGGTTGTCGTACTTGACTCACTGTCTTTAGGCTTTGGTTTCGATCTCACCTCGAGTATTATTTTGTTTTTTACTTAAAAGAAGTGAATGCACATGTCTCAGTTTCTGTGTGAATTAAAATATAATATTTATGCGTATTTTACGATCGGGCAACACCAGACGGCCTGCTAGTATATAATGAAATATATATTATAAAAGAATATTATGGATTAAATTTGACAAAGTGTGTGTGTGTGTGTGTGTGTGTGTGTGTGTGTGTGTGTGTGTGTGTGTTTCTGTCAATATGTATGCGTATCATTGCGTGTGAACGTTTATATCTGAATGCCGCGAAAAATTGTAAAACAATCAACAAAAATGTCATTTTATGACAAACCTACAAAAATATCTCATAAACTTTAATCATTGCATGAAAATATTTAATGTTTAGTAATTGAAATGTAAAATCGATCTTATTGGTCTCCTGACAAAAGGAGGGTGGACTTTTCTCAATAACTACGCCTTGGAATTTTTTTAGATTTTGCACAAACATTAAGCATGATATGAGTAAAAAAAAAACAGAACGTATTTTATGGAACCCCCCCCCCGCCGCAGGAGTGCCTTTCGGGTTAAAATGGCTAAAATTGACACTTTTGTGCTTATTAAAAAAATTGATGCCTTGTATTTTTTTATAAAACTTTCTGAAACGTTTTAACAAACTGATTTCTATATAATTTTGTTTGTCTATACTTGGCGATAACTTTTGGGTGTGCACCAGAGGCTCTTTTGATGGCTAATACAAACACTCCATTTTTGGGACTATTTTACCATATTTGTCCCAAAATTTTTTGTGTATGTCTGTTTAGCAGTTTTGCATGGTGCTGAACTCAAATTTAAATATGTTAAGACCTTGGTGACTTTCGGGCCTAAATGAGGGGGGGGGGCAAATGATGGACTTTTTTTTTTGCATGGTGCAGAACTCAATTTAACATATGTTAGGGCCTAAATCTGCACCGTTTTTTCATTTACACCAGGATTTTACGTCCTCTGGAGACTTTTGGGGCTAAATGGGGGGGGGTGCAAATGCTGAACTTAGACATTTTTTATGCCTCGTCCACTGTGCACTCACGGGGGACCATGTATGCTTTACTTGTTTCTATTACATTTTAACGGCTTTATTTGATGTGGTGTGACAAAAATTAATGTAAAAACAAACTCATCTTTATTGGACATGTTAACCCGATGGCAAACTAAACGCAGGCATTGTTTTCAATCACAATATATGGAATAAAGGTGAAAAGTATCAACACTTGAATGACGATTGAAAGAAAAACTAGAAGAATTCAGAGAAATCTATTTTGTAATTAAGAGAAACGGTGACCTAAAGAAAGCAGAGACTTTTTTTTTCGCTACTTATCCAGACCCGAAGGCCACTCGAGGATAATGGTTAAATGAGGATACGGTGGTAACTGGGACAATGGGGCATATTCTAACTGTAGGAAGGAGATAGAAATGAACTGACGAACAAAAAATTCTGAGCACCCCGCCGACATTCCTTAGTAGGGGTGCCTAAGGTGATTAGTGTGAACAGTGAACACTCATATTTACTCATTCAAAAGTGATCAACATAAATAGATGGCCCTTCCATTAAAGTCACGTAACCTAGTTACGTCACAAAATAAAGTACAATGGCTATTGTAAGGCGATCGACAACTGTTACGAGGATAGTTATTTTCTGTTTCAATTCTCAAAGAAATTGCCGAGGAATTTATGAAATTGGTCCAAAGGTGATTGTATTTTATTTTCCAAAATATAAATGGTTTATTTTACATTTGTACACGTGCAATTAAATAGAAATATTTTTTTTGCCAGGAAAATACTGTAAAGTTTTATATTTTCAAAGTGTTTTTAATTATTACTTTTGATATGCACTCGTTTAAAAATAATTCTCGTATTAGTCGTCTATCGCCTAACCGTAGTAATAAGTGTATCAGAATTTTTGTAGGAATTTTTGACATCCCTAACACGAAACTGTGAATAAAATATAAAAAACTCGTAATTTTTCTTTTAAAAGTGGGTTGTTTATTTTCTTTATGGATTATACTTCCAAAATAAACTATTAAAGTTGTTTTAAAAGTAATAGAAATTTTTTTTTTAAAACAGTAGTGAATTTTACGAACTCAATATTTTTCAATTTTTAAACTTTAAAAATCTATCAAAATTTTTCTATTTATTCTATTTTTACGATATTTTCAGGGTCAATGTGAAATTTTATGCTCTTTCCAATTAACCGAATATAATATTTTAGACAAACGTTTTTGTTTAAATTCACGCCCCCCCCCATTTTCAAGTGTCTATTAAAAAGTAAATAATTAATTTACTCACCAAAGTGTTATATATCACAAATTGAAGATAAAAGATCAATAAATAATATATTCAAATTTAAAACAAAAAAAGTAGTGTTTTTTAGAAATTTACCTGTAAAGTCCGAAGTTTAAAACCTTTTTTAAAAAAAAAACGTTGTTGGTTTTTTTTTTTGTTTTTTTTTAATGAAACATTGGTCCTTGCTCCTTTAATTGAAAAAAAAATTAGGGCTTGAATTACATTTTTCGAGTAGTTATAAGCTTGGAAAGACAGGGTTGAATTATTCACTATTTTTCACGAAATTTCTGACACACCTACCGTAGTAATCATACTTTATTCTGTGACGTCACCGGGTTAGGTTACTTTAATAGAAAGGCCTTCTATTTACGTTGGCCACGCCTGAATAAGTAAACGTTAGTGTTGGGACGAATCAGAACCAGGAATCGGAAAAATCAGAACTTTTGGGGGTATTGGAATCGGAAAAATTTGTGCCTATTTTCCGATGCCAAAAACGATTTTTTTTAATGTCTTTTTTATTTGACTAGCGGGGGAGCGCCCAGCTTTGCCCGGGCATAAAATATGCTTAAATATGATATTTTCATTTTAGAGTTTTGATTTCAAAAGTAAAAAAAACAAAAAGTATTTGGGTGCTAGGATCGAAATCGAAAGCAAAACCGCAGCATTCAAAACTGGTGACGTCACTGTACCAACGTGACACGCACATGAACTGATTAAAAATTAAAAATTAAAAAAAAGAATAACTAAGATGGATGTACAAATGTATAATGATCTTTTTCAATTTTGACCTATTTTTGATCCCTTAACAACTATTTTGCTAAAGTCTTCTACTTTAATAGTTTCTTCACTTGAATTGCTAGACTTTGAAATTTCCTTCCTTTTTCTTGCTTCCCTGGATGTACCAACATGCAGAAATTTAAATGTAATGTAAACAGGCATCTCGCTGATCAACTCCCTACATAGTGTTCCTATAGACATGATCCCAATTAGTAGCCTCTTAAGTCCAAGTTAAGGGTGAAAAAAAAAACTGGTTGAGATAGAGAGAGGGGACAGAGAGAGAGAGAGAGAGAGAGAGAGAGAGAGAGAGAGAGAGAGAGAGAGAGAGAGATTGACAGACAGCTAGGTAGACAGACAGGGTGACAGAGAACTAGACAGATAGATAGATAGATAGGGAGACAGAGATAGAACGAGTGACAGAGAGCGAGACAGGTGGACAGATAGATAGAGAAAGAGGGAGAGAGAGAGAGAGAGAGAGAGAGAGAGAGACGGAGCTCTTTGTGCGTTGATTTTTTGTGTGATTGTTTGACAGTTGGTATCTACGTGCGTGCATCAATTGAAATATAATTGCAATGATAAAAAGGAAGAAAAAAAAACGTTCGTAAGATGATTATATTATCTCTAATATTGAAAATGACAAGTAAAAGAAAATAGAAACTCACATAACGATGCCGCTCTGTTTTTTTGTTGTTTTTTTTTATGGTTGCCGTATTTTGCCCAATGTTGTCAACTGCGAAAAGAGAATGGCATAGAGGAGCTACAGAGAGAGACGCGTCTGGGCGGCAACTTATAAATCAAGCAGGAAGAAAGGTTGCATGATAATGGTTCTATAATTGGTAAAAAAAAGAAAGAAAGAAAGAATGGCGAACATAGGTGAACGCGGGGTGCAGGAACGAACGAGGTGGTCTTGGTAGATGTGTAGAGAATTAGAAACTTGGGAAAAAAATCACAGAATCTGACTAAATTGTTAAAAAGGATAGCAATTGGGTCACCAACTGAATTCATTACAATTAAGAGTCGGATGACAATTCATGTCAAGTTTTGTCGATTGGTTTTCATTCACTGGTTGCCGGCAATATGTTTGTGCCAGCCGGGATTCGCCATTACAATTACAGACAACCTATGGGGCTGACTTGAACCACCAGTCTCTTCTTTGATGATATAAGAAATAGTCCTAGCAAGTGCAACTTCCCAAGCATTTTTTTTTTTTTGTGAGAAAACGTTCCAGACAAAGCGTGAAACCATTTAATGTAAAGAGCTAACGAGAACGAAATATGATTATCTAAAAGACAGAAGATGCCTATTGACCTTAGTCTTGAAAAGACTATCATAGGAAAGGAGAAAACAGTCACCAGGAAGAGAGTTCCACAAGACTGCATTTCTTGGAAAAAAAGCTTATAGAATAGAAATGAAATATCAAAATAGCGAATTGATGAAGACCACTAGACCAATAAGTCAAACGAGCTGGAACAAAAGAAGCAGCCAAATGGATCAGAAATTTTTCTAAAATGCAGAATAATATTTATAGAAAAGACTAGGACTGGCAACATCACGTTTGTGAGAGAGAGGTCGCAATAAAGAAAAAAAGGTGGAGGGGCAATCAAATTACATATACGTTTCTGTGCCTTATCAAGAACTTTTCAAATGAGATAGAGATTCACCAGCTTAAAACAATACTCCATATATGGTCTGATATTAAATTTGTAGAAATGGAGAATAGCCTCTGGTGTGAGAAAGTGTTTAGATTGAGAAAGAGAAACGACTTTACGAGAATCAGAAAGGGCAATGGATCTAATATATGAACTCTGATCACTCTTCCATCCAGCATTCTTTGAATAGATCCGTTACATCCACCATTTGAAAAGGGGGAATTTTTTCCCGAAATATAATGGATTGTGTCACAGACCACACAAGTAAGACATTTATGCTTCATACAATTGAATAAAGACCAAGAAGTTTTGGAGTTGATCTAACTCCCCCTTTCAAATTAAGAACCGGCTTATTGTGTCTAACGGGGAATACAAAGGCTCTAATTCAAACTATTTTTGTTCTCAATCTAAGTTCTCACCTTGAAGGGAGGGGGGTTCTCACATTCCATCCTTGTTTCACATCTTGCTGCTATATGAGGAAAGTAAACACCCGGCCCGGGGAAGATTTTACGCACGTACGAATTAATAACAATTGAGGTAACGTTCCTTTGTCAGGCTTGAGTTTTAAATGGTATTTGATGCTTACTTGGTTTGTCGGCTATTGTTCAGAATTCCTCCCTATATTAAAAAAAAAGTAAATAAAGAAAATTTTGTATGATGTATGTTCCTCTGGGAGAATGAAAAACATCATATTCCGAAAATCACGTAAATTGATCAAGTAATTATATTTCTATCAAGAAAATAATTTTTAAACGATTAATGGGAATTCGTAGATATTACAACAAAAATCTCGCAAGTTATAATTATTGTTGAGTTATCTTCCTTTGTTTGTTAGGATTGCGTTAAAAATTTCGGCACAAGTCTGTCGCTCTTCAGTTACGCATAAAATTTAGATTCTTATATAAATTACTTGATCAATTTACGCGATTTTTTGGAATATGATATTTTTGTTTCGTCACGAGTACAGATTTTTCGTTGTTTTTGTTTTTCTTATTTTTAATATAGGGGAATCTTGAACAAAAACTAACTTGTGATTCTTAATTTTACACAAAGCATTTGGCAGCCTGTTATGCTTAAGTTTAAAACGGCATTTTCTTCAGTCTGCCATGCTTCATTTTAAAATAGAATGTTCGTTGGTCTGTAATGCTTAAGATTGGAATAATAATTTCGTTGGTCTGTGATACAAAACTTGAACTGTCAGTTTCATTCGCTTGACAGGCTTAAGTTTCAGATAGCATTTTTTTTTTGTTTTTTTTGTTCGTTGTTGGTCTCTCAGAATTAAGTTTGAAACTGCATTTTTGAGGGTCTGGGGCATTTAAAACAGCATTTTCTCTACTGTCATTCTTAACTTATGATTCGGTTCTCAGCCGAAGCCTCATATAGATTTTAAGGAGATTGCCCATAACCTCCTCCCCTCAAGAATAAATAAAGCTAAAGAAAATTCATGTTGATGAAAAAAAAACTATAAACTAATGACCTAACCAATATATATATATATGTGTGTGTGTGTGTGTGTGTGTGTGTGTGTGTGTGTGTGTGTGTGTGTGTGTGTGTGTGTGTGTGAGCAGTTATTCAACAATAAAAAGCAATATTACAATGAAGCATCTACTACGTCAGTATATAGGATTAAGCATAATTATGTTATGGATAAATAAGGTAAACACTATCTTTAGAATAGGAAACCATGTCACATTATATCATTTAGTATGGCTATAGGCAACCTTAAGTCTAAAATAAATACAAACTATACAAATGGCAAGTTCTAAGCGGACTCCGTTCCAACCAACTAGTAGTAGTGTTATCAGGAAAAAAAAGAAAGAAATTCGATCTGGTTTAATCCACCTTACAGCATGCACATTCTTAGCAACATACCTTAAGAATACTACCGAATTCTTGAGAAGAACTTCCATCTGGAAAGTAAAATAGTTCAAACTATCAATAAAAATACTGTTAAAATTGTCCTATGTATTTTCTATAAACTTAGTACCAACTATTGTAGCTTCTAATAACTACTGTCAATAATAAATAAAATAATTAGGAATGTTGGAAGAAATGTAAGTCAAAATTCTGATGTGGAACACAAGTGTTATCGTAGAAACGTCAATGATTTTCCTTTGGAAAGAAATGTTTAATTTTGAATATAGTTAATAAGTGCAAAGTTGTTGAAAGAAATAAAACTAGGACATTGATTGGCTCAACTGAATGTAGTTTCTCTTTCACTTTAATCTTATGTGAATAAACTATACTTGGACCCATTAAATTATAAGATGATTGCTTTATCTAGGTAGAGATCTCTATCTCCTCTTTTCTCCCCCCCCCTCTCTCTCTCTCTCTCTCTCTCTCTCTCTCTCTCTCTCTCTCTCTACATATATATATATATATATATATATATTGTTTACAGAAAGTTTTTAAAGAAGACAAGTTATTGGTACCGTCGGTTTCAACCCCGATAATTAGGACCGTCTTAGATACCTATATCAAGCTCTCTTCAGCCAATACTCATCTCTGTATGAGTATTAGCTGAAGAGAGCTTCCTAAAGGTATTTAAAATGGTCATGATTATCGGGCTTGAAACCGACGGTACCAATGACTTGTCTCCTTTAAAAAAAACTTTCTGTAAACAAAATATATAATATAAATACGCTCTTATTTTCGGATTTCCTCTATAACTGAGCACTCTGATGGATTTCTTTTTCCCAAAAAAACTAATTATATATATATATATATATATATATATATATATATATATATATATATATATATATATATGTGCGCATAACGCTGTGTACAGTACATAGGGCCCGAGCAAAGCTGGGCTGAACTAGTGTATATATATATATATATATATATATATATATATATATATATATATATGACAAAGCTCGTTTACTATAATCTACTATATAAAAGGCTATATGTCTGCCTGTCTGTTTTTCTGTCTGCCTGTCTCCATATTTTCAAACTCTATTTCTTCCAAAACTAAAAGTCGCAAAGCAGTGCTAGCGGCCTCAAATGATTGGATTTTTTATGGGCCGTTCTTTTATATGTCTTTAGCCGATTCAAATAGTTTTTAAAGGGTCAAAAATGGGTTAAAATTGAAAAATTATTTTAGTACATTCATCTCAGTTTATTTTTAATTTTTATCAGTTCATATGCGTGTTACGTTTGTGCAGTAGTAACGTCACCAGCTTTGAATGCTACAGTCTGGCTTTCGGTTTCGGTTTCTAACTGATGGCACTCAAATACTTTTTTTTTCCTTTGAAATCACGACTCTATAATAATTTATACGAAATTTAGACAAATTAAAATATATATAAGCGTATTTTACGTTCGGGCAAAGCCGGGCGCTCCGTCCCCCTGCTAATATAATTATATAATATTAATCCGTAAAGGATAGAGCAATTTCTGCAGGAAATCTTAAGTGAAAGAACTCAGTGCGCAGACCATACATAAAGGTTCCAAGAAAAACACAACACAAACTTAACTCGATCTCATTATAACTTTATTTCAACTTTAATCAACCTTACAGCAAAACTCGATTTCATTATAACTTTATTTCAACGATAAAGGGCTTCATGAAATGAGAAAAGCTAGTCAGGTTCAACGCCTGAATGAGCTAATGGGACAAATTTATAGCGATTTTCGTATTTATTTAAAAAAAAAAAAAACAACAGGGAAAAAGAAGGGAAACAGTGGGCAAGGAAAAGAGGTATAATCTAGAAATGGTGGGGGGAATACAAAAATATAAGAAAGCAAGGATGGAGAAAGGAGGGGATAATTTGAGGAAAGAGAGAAGAAAGAGGAAAGTATGTGAAAAAGACAGAGAAATAAAAAGGAAATGTAGGGAGGGTTAAGCAAAAAACACGACGATTGTCACCTCGACGGAAAGCCGCTCGTGTAGATATCTAGCATGTCAAAGCTAGAAAGAACAACGCATAACTCTAAATGAAACGTGTAATTAGGAAATAAATATCTTTATCTTTTATTTTATACTAGCGGTGGGTACCAGGCGTTTCCCGGGTGTTTAGAGGTGTGTGTGGTTGGGCAGGGTGGGTGGTGTTAATGAAAACCAAAGAATAAGCGAAGTAAAAAAAAAAAACAGAAAAACGAACGTTTGAAAAATGGCTTAAATAACCCTGCTTCAATATTAAAATTAAAAAAATTTCACACCACGATTCGAACCCAAAACGTTTAGATAATGTGGTCGCACTCTAAGCAACTGAGCTAAGAAAACGTCGCCGAAATTGTGTCGCTTTTTCAAATATTTAAAGTAAATCAGGTTACGACGTCGTATGACACATGCGTAGAAGCGAATTTGTCATGAGAGGAGGGTTTTTGCTGACCCTCCCCTGTAGAAAAGTGATGATTTCAAGGTGAAAAAATTAACGTTTTTGGTCAAATTTTCGATATTTGTCGGGTGAAGGTTGGAAGTTTAAAATGATACCGATCTGGCGAAAATCCGTGACCCGTGTGGAAAGTTTTTTTGCGAGACATACAAACACACAAACACATATACATACACACATTTTGGCTTTTATATATATAGATTTATATTAAAACTAAGGCTGTGAAACTCGTCTTAAGGCCGAGGAACTAAAGTAATGTAACCTGCTAACGTTATTGAATTCGGTCTATTGACTCTGGTCAGGAAGTAGATAGCGTCTAATGGCAAATCTGAAAGAAGATAGATAACTATTTTCGGGGGTTTAGCAGAAAAGTCAACAAACGTTAAAAAATGTAAAAAATTCAAATAAACCTTGTGTATCGCTTTATTGCAGGTCAGAGAAGTGCAATTTGTTACACTGGAAGAACATAACATTTCCCTGATTTTTATGAAATTTGAACAAATATTTTGAAAATTATTGTAAGTTTTCTATTTTCTGGTAATTTTAAGTGTGTATCACTAGGTGTATCAGAATTTTTGTAGGAATTTTTGACACCCCTAACACAAAACTGCGAATAAAATATTAAAAAAAAACTCGTAATTTCTCGTTTAAAAGTGGGTTGTTTATTTTCTTTATGGATTATACTTTCAAGATAAACATAAACTTGTATAAAAAGTAATAAAAAAATTTTTTTTTAATTTTTTAAAAAGCAGTAATGAAATTAATTGAATTTTACGAGTTTAGTATTTTCAATTTTTAAACTTTAAAAATCTATCAAAATTTTTCTATTGATTCGATTTTTACGATATTTTCAGGGTCAATGTGAAATTTTATGCTCTTTCCAATAAACTGAATATAATATTTTAGAAAAAGTTTTTTTTTAATTCACGCTCCCCTCCATTTTGAAATGTCTATTAAAAAGTAAATAATTAATTTACTCACCAAAGTTTTATATATCACAAATTGAAGATAAAAGATCAATAAATAACGCCATTCCCCCCACTCCCGACACACCCCACCCCTAAAGCTGGGCACTTGAGAATGCTTGAGTACCATATATGCCTGAACAATTAGATTGGGTTGACCTTCCTCTGATGGGTTGAGGGTACCGGATTGACAGTTACTGGCTGCTGTTTCCGACTGGTAGTACAGGAGCTCTAACTCTTTGATAGCGCTTAGAGCGGCTGCTCCATCAACAGTTGTATAATATCGGGATGTTTGCAGTGCTATGGCGCGCATGGAAAGGGACCCTGCACTCATCCCCGGTGGACTTTCCTGAGGCCACAGTCCTAGTTGATGGAGAGTCAGCTGATGGTCTACTTGTGATGCATGTGTGATATTCTGCATAACCTCCTGTTCGGCTTCCCCTAACCTAACTGAAACTCGTTAAAAAATGATGACAGTACAACCTAAAAAAAAAAAATAGTATATTCAAATTAAAAAAAAAGCAGCGGTTGCGATAATGCAAATTTATTTGCAAATGGCACCGAAAGAGGTGGAGAGTACTGGAAATCTGGGTGGACTTGTTGTCACTCAGTTTCCAGGGAACACTACAGGCTGTAATCAATGATAATTTCTGTGGAAGCTCCTTGTGAGTCAATAATAATAATAATAATAATAATAATAATAATAATAATAATAAACTCATTTAACGATTTATTTGATAAATAATTAATATATACGATGATACTTTTGTTTTTAAATATCATTATGAGTTTTCCAATTTTACTAACAAATTTTCTCTTTTATCTGCATGTACCCAACTGTAACGACTGACGAACAATGGTTCAAAATTCGAAAAAATAAATAAAATACTGGTAGAAATCCACTCAATAAGTGTCACTGTGATAATTCCTGACACTTATTAGCTAGATTTCTATCATTATTTTGTTTATTTTTCGAATTTTGAACCATTTTTGACGTTCCAAAGACAGTGTTTTCCTTTGCCTTCTTGATTGCTTATTTACCTAAACAGGTCGACATACGTTCTTTTTCGAGCAAAATAAAAACTTCAGATTCCGTTAAAACACACAAAACATATCCAGGTAGGTAGTAGAGTAACTTATCCTGCTTTTGGTAACATTCCTTTGTTATGTAAACCCTTCGTATCGCTTTATTGCAGGTCAATATGTTGGGAGAACTGTAATAAAGTGATACATTAGGTGTCTCAGAAACTTTGTGAAAAATATTAAATAATCCGACCCCCTGTTTTCCAAGTTTATAACAACTCGAAAAATGTAATTCCAACCCTAAGTCTTTTTCAATTAAAGGAGCAAGGACCAAGGTTTCATTTAAAAAAAAAAAACAACAAAAAAAAACAACGAGATTTAAAAAAAAAAAAAAGGTTTTAAACTTCGGACTTTACAGGTAAATTTCTAAAAAACACTACTTTTTTCGTTTAAAATTTGAATATATTATTTATTGATCTTTTATCTTCAACTAGCGGGGGTACCCGGCGTTGCCCGGGTGTTTGGAGGTTTGTGTGGTGTTAAATAAAAAAGAAACCGGTGAGCGGGGAAGTTGGTAGGATCGAACCCGAAGCCCAGAGGTGAAGTTTGAAAATAAAATCGGCCAGCCAGAATGAGTTACTGAAAGATGTTTGAATTTATTTAAGTAAGAACCAAATTGACAGGTGCGCGCACGGAAGTCGTAGAGCAATAGCTATTCAGCAAATGAAGTCAATGACCAGGTTTGTTTGTTATAAGCGAAGTAAGAAAAGAAAACAACGTTAAAACTTAAGCGGGGGGGGGGTAATCAAAACATCGAAAAAGAAAACACAAAAAAAACTAACGTAAGGCAAACGAACGATGTTAAATATAAAAATCGAAAAAACAAAAAAGAAATGGCTTAAATAAGCCTGTTTCGATATTAAAATTTAAAAAATCGGTGGGTACCCGGGTGCTTTTGGGTGTGTGGTCAGGGGTGAATAAGCGAAGTAAAAAAAAAAACAGAAAAACGAACGTTACGTGAAAAATGGCTTAAATAGCACTGGTTCAATATTTAAATTTAAAAAATCGAGAAAAAAAAAGAAGACATCTCACACCACGATTCGAACCCAAAACGTTTAGATAACGAACCAACACGCTAACAAACTGGGCTAATGCGACGTACATGGTTTTTCAATTATTTAAAGTAAATCAGGCTATGACGTCATCTGACGCATGCGTAGAACCGGTCGTCGTCACGAGAGGACCGATTTTGTTGACCCCCCATCCCTGTCGAAAATTGTCGATTTCGGGGTGAAAAAAATGAACGTTTTTGGCCAATTTTTCGAGTGAACGATGGAGCTTCGATATGATACCGAGTTTGTGAATTTTCGTCGTGTCTGTCGAAAGTTTTTAGCAGACACACAAACACACATATAAACATACAAACACACATACATACATACATACATACATACATACATACATTTTCGCTTTTATATATATAGATTTATGATATTTTATATCTTTGGTGAGTAAATTAATTATTTGCTTTTTAATAGACATTTCAAAATGGGGGCGTGAATTAATTCGACCCCTGTCTTTCCAAGCTTATAACTACTTGTCATTGATTTCTCGTTGGCAGCGGCCATTGGTCTTTACTGGAATTTAAGTGGCAATAAACCTCTACAAAGTCCCAGTTCTTTTTGCACTTATATAGTGGAAGTCTGGTCAGTACTCATTCCTCAGTTTTTCCTTCCTCCTTGACTACTTGTCTATTTGGTTTCACTCTTTTTTTTTGGGGGGGGCAGTGATGTGATGATGGTGGATAGGGGATGGGGTGGGGTTAGAGAGTCGCAAATCTGATAGGTCCTGAACTGGCATCCAAGCTTCAGCCTCTGTCCCATCGACGAAACGTTGCATCCCTCTGCCTGTTCTACAAGTATTTTAATGGTGAATGCTCTGACGAACTGCAAGCACTTATGCCCCCCACGACGTGAACAACCTCGACAAAACCGGCAGGCTGCTAAATCACACCCCCACACTGTAGAGATCCCTAGATGTAAAAGATCTTTCTACTCCAGTAGTTTCTTCACCAGAACCGCTAGACTTTGGAATTCCATTCCAGGTCCCTGCTTCCCCAACTGTACTGACGTGCAGAAGTTCAAGTGCAACGTGAACGATATCTTGCTGCCCAAATCTCTACATAGTACCCAGTATTTGTTGCCCCTTGCAATGTGCCTTGTTTGGGGTGAAAATGTAATTAAAAAAAATCAAATCAACTTCCCCAGTCATTCCCCTGATTCCAATTTCTCTCATTCTTTTTTCAAAGTTTTTCGGAATTGTTCCTAGTGCTCCTATTATTATAGGTATTATTTTTATTTTCTTCATCTTCCATATCCCTTTTAGCTCTCTAGCTAGCTCTGATATTTGCTCCGTTTCTTCTTTTCTTTGATATTCACCATGTGGTCAGCTGGAATAGCAAAGTCTATGATTTGACAGGATTTTTCTTTCTTGTTAATTATTACGACATCCGTTATTCTTGCTTGAATGGGTTTATCAGTTTGTATGTCCATGTCCCATAAGATTTTATGATTTTCATTTTCAAGTACTGTTGCCGGCTTATATTTGTACCACTTGTGTGTGCGTTCGAACTGTAGTTGTTTGCATAATTCCCACTTGGTCGTGTCTATTCTTGTATTCCTTTTGGGCTAGTTTGCTACATTCACTTACTATATGGTTTATCGTTTCGTCTCTTTGTCCACAGTCTGCATTTACTGTTTTCTTGTGTTTTATCGATCTTTGCTTTGATGTGGTTGGTTCTTATCGAGTTATCTTGTGCTGCGGTTATTAGGGATTTAGTTTCTTGGCTTATGTGCCCTTTTCGCATCCATGCCCAAGTGTTTTCGTTATTTTCATCTTTTATCATCCCTATGAATCTCCCATGTAGTTGTTTTTCTTACCATTTTTCTTTTCTCGCCTTATCTTTTATCTCTGTGTTTTCTGTTTTGTTGATTTTCTCAGTGTTTCTCGCTGCCATGATTATTCTTTCCGCGTTTTGCGTTATGTATTTTTCAATTTTTTTGTTTCATGCACACAGTCTTCTATACAATCAATCAGTTCTTTCCCGCCTTCTTTCCTTTTCACATAGAGTCGGTCAACATCATCCTTTAGGTGTAGTGCACTGTGCATGGTCATGAGTTTCCTGGTCTTCTGATCGAGCTGTCTCAGTTTTTCTTTGATCCATTCTATGAACGGTCCTGAGTATCTTATTAGTGATACGTCCCATTATTATTATTATTATTATTATTATTATTATTATTATTATTATTATTATTATTATTATTATTATTATTCTCTTTCATTGTTTGTTAGTGTCAAAAAAGATCCACGAAACACTTGAAAAATGTTGTTTTTTTTACCTCGCAAAAAATTCAAACTTTTGATTAAATTCTCCAACAGATTTTTGTAATGTTTTAATATTAAATGTTTGAATAGTGATTTTGTTTATATTAACATTATTTGTTTGAATTTAATTTGTTTTTATGTTTGTTAACTTACCGTTTGCTTCTGCTTTAAAAATAGTTATTATTGTTTTTGTAAAAAAAATATCGTTCGTTTGGATTTTTAAAATTGCTGTTCGATTTGATTAAAATATATTTACTGCTGGATTTTAAGTTGATTGTTTAATAAGTGTTTATTGCCGAAATCCACATTTCCTGTTTTTCAACATTTGATTATCCTCTGCTTCAAGCATACGTAATTTTAGATACATATTTTATATATGTATATATTAAATAAAGTTTAGTTTGTTCCTTTCCTTTCTTCTTTTTAAATGCATTTTAAAAGTAAATAATGAACGTATTTTAAAGGTTTAATCACTTTTAACGTATAAACACACAACTTTTCCGTTTTTAATTATTTTTTTTTATTAACATTGAATGAGTTTCAGTACAAATCATCGTGTTCCTTATTTTTCTTTTTTTCTAATTTAAATTTTAAGTTTTTAATGCTTTTTATATAATTTTTTTTATTCATTATTTAACTGTTGGACAGCTCTTACTTGATAGAACCTCGCTGGCCTTAATAACATATATTACAAAGGCAGAATATAACCCACCTGTTTAAATATAAACGTATATGTAAAAGTATTACGCGAGATTATCTATCTGTATCACTTACAATTAATTTATCTAACCATTCTTTATCTAGTAATTTCAACAAGCCGTCTGCCTATATCCATCCTTCTATCTTTCTCACCCTCCTCATATTCATATTTCCCTTCATCTAAATATCTAATTTTCAATATATGCCTCTATCTCATGATGTAAACTATCTGTATGTATAATTCTATATCTTTAACCTTGTTCATTTCATTGTTTATCTATCTACCGCACTACGTATATGTTTTTGCTCACACTCATCTAAACTTATCTGTCTATGAATCTAACAATCTATCTATCTACAACTCTCTCACTTTGTATATATATATATATATATGTATGTATATATGTATATATATATGTATATATGTATATATATGTATATATGTATATATATATATATATATATATATATATATATATATATATATATATATATATATATATATATATATATATATTGTAACCTCTCACTCAAGAGAAGGTGGCTAGGACTTCTGTTTATGTGAATTCTGGGCTCGTGTCGTCTAGTTTCCTCTGGGGTTGTTACATGAAATCTGGTATGCTGAAAGCGAATTTCGAAGCAGCAGGCAGGAAGAAAGACAACTCATGTAGACTAATCTACAGTGTTAATTTCGCAAAATTATGTACAAATGTTTTTACAATATCACTCAGTTTTTTTTGTTTTTTTTTTCGAAGTCTCAAATCTCTTCACAGACAGCGACAGACGGTTGGATGAGGAAGGTGGAGGGGTCACGTCACGTATACGGTCTGTTCTTCTCGAATCCCAACTCCAACTGCAACTTCAACTGACTCTAACTTCAACTTCAACTGACTAATTTTAGCACGAGAGTCGTATATATAGTAAGGTATGTGGATGGGTGGAAACTTTCGCCCCAACCAATAAGATTTCGCCACGAAATCGAAAGCCCCATGTCCCTGCGTGGGCACAATTCCCATGCCTGAAATCTGAATTTAAGGTCTCACGATTTCCAAGGCCAGATGCCAATTCTGACATCCGACCTTGAGTTCATTTACGGCCAGACAATGTTATAAGTGAAATTTCCTGTCATCAACTTTGTAGCTGCAAGATATATTTCTCCGGTTTCAAGCAATATCTATTTTGACGTGAAATAAAATATATATATTTAACTTCTCTATCTTAAATTCTTGGGTTATCTGGCGTCACCCGGGAATAAAAAGCTACCTCAGCATAGTTCTAAAGCTCCTCAAGGGGGGATTACGTCACAATATATATATACTTTTTTATTATTTAAATATTAATTATTAATTAATAATTACTACGTGCATGAAAGTAAGTAGACTCCGAAACATGCATAATTAATATTTAAATAATAAAAAAGGTTTTAAAAAAAAGTCCGAAGATTTGGGCGCAGAAAAATGTAAACTAAGGGCAAATAATTTCTTTCTTATAATAAGAGCGAAATTAAGAAATTAATCGCTAATAAAAAATAAATAAAAATTCAAATAATATATATATATATATATATATATATATATATATATATATATATATATATATATATATATATATATATATATAACAAAACCTGCCCCCTAAATGCAGAAAAAATAATTTGGTGAATTTCCTGCAGCATCACATAAAATATATTATATTCCAATAAGCGAAAACCCCTTCTAGTCCTAATATGAATAGATATGAATTGTCATCTAGGACTTGAAATTTTATATTTATGTCTATGCTTACATTTAGCCATTATTTCATCTCTTTTATTTAATACAAGAAAAGGAGAGAATCGTTTTTTTTCCAAGTGTAATAATGTTTCGAAATAAATTGTAAATAAGCAATGTAACAAGGTGTGGTGCGTTTCTTGCAATAGGAAGCATTTTGGGTTTTGTAATCCAACCCGTAAATCGTAACCCGTAATCGGTGTGCATTCGTATTAGTCCCCCGTGAACGATGAAGCAGCGGTGTAAATGGGGAGCAGGAAAAGGAGGAATTAAATAGAGAGAAAAGATTTTACAACTTCCATTGATTCTTGGCAGTGAACTCGCACCAGAAAAAATATAGGAATGTACGATTATCAAGCAAGTGTAGAGGTAATAGGCCTATAGCACACCTCAGATAATGCGTTGCAGTTTGTGCATACTACATTTGCATGAAATAACTTGAGTTATCGAGGTCAAACTGAGGGGAAAAATGACTTCATTTTATTTATATAGAGATAACATTCTCACCTTTTCTTCCAAATATCGATCGCATCTATGTTTAAACACCTCAGCAGTACTAGAATTACATAAAACTGACCAGGTGAGAACTTTCAGAGTTCACCACTAATAAACCAATTCAGTTTTTTTTATTATTATCATTTAAGAATTTAGAAAAGAGTGTAGGGAAAGTTTTATCAATGATTGCCTTGACCTTTTTGATGACCTCTTTGGTCCGGATCTTCCTGGCGGTGTCCTCGGCCTTGGGCTTCTGCTCCACCATCTCCAAAGGTCTGTTCAATGCGTTGAGCTGTGCCCTCAAGCGTTGAACCGTCTGGATTTGCATTTTGAGGGTGTTGGCAATGGTCCTGTCTTTATAACTTGGAATTGTGGGGAGCATGAGTTGTACAACGGCGCATCTCCAGTCTCGCTCGTTGAACATTGTGTCACTTTCAGACATGATAGAAGGCTTATATCGCTCTTGGAATTTATACATAACTAACAAACTAGTTGATGGTCTGTAACAAAAAAAAAAGAAAACCCGTTTACATCAAACGGAAATGGAATCATGTATTTTCTAGGGTGATAATTTTATCGTTCCACTCTGAATTATTAAAAATAATAGACCGGGTTATCCGGCGGTGTCGGGTCAATATCTAACATCAGTTCTAGGCGAAAAAAAAAGTTTGAAATGTGTTTTCCGTTGAAAAAAAGTCAGCGGTAGCAGTTTGTTGTGTGTTTGCATCTCTTTTTTACCAGAACCCATAGATCAAGAAAAAGGATGATAACTCGAGCCTGGAATCCCAACTCAGTGAGTGTTAGTCTATATAATTGGGTTTAACAAGGGGGGAAATTGCTACACGAGTACGAGCAAAAACTTCATGTTAGAAATCCTAGAAAACGACCTTCAGTCTATAGTGGAATAGGGCTGTAAATGGATGGTGACATTTAATGCTACTAAGACTAAGCTTCTTTCCTTTAACAATTAAAAAAATCTTTTTGACCACCCATTGCCATGAAAACAACACTCTTCCTAAGTGCTGATTGTTCAAACTTCTCGGCTTCACATTCACAGGCAACATGAATTGGAACAAACACATTCAGGACATTACCAAGGCAAAGAAGGTTAGCTCCTTGAAAATTACTTATACCATAATTTATCCTATATCTTTACAAAGC
>NC_136490.1:41233129-41303129 GCF_053919585.1 Euprymna scolopes | reverse complement strand
GAAATCCGACTGTGAAATGAACCTACCTCGTATCGACAAGGGACGCGGTCATCCAACCAGCTAATAACCCCAAGCCGACGTCTCACAAGTAGGAGTTTCAACTCGAAAGGACGATGCCATCCAGCAATACTAACCAAGCGAGCAACTTATGATATATATAAAGTGAGAATGTGTGCGTGTATTTAAGAACAATTATCACCCTATATACTCGACGAATTTTTTATCTGAAGACTTGAAATTTAGTATATAGGGTATTCAGACACGTGGAAAACTTTTTAATCGGTTTTCATCTGGAGGAAATATCTGCTAAAAGGTAAAAATTGAAAACTTGGTCTGTTAGTGTCATCGGATTTTTAGCTGTTTGTCAATTGTTTCACGAATGCGCATGTGTGAATAGTTCACGTAACAGATTACTTATGTTAAGAATAAGTAGGTTTGAAACCACTTTTTAAAAATCATGTCAAGCTGGTCTGATGGTTATCGTACTTGACTCACTGTCTTTAGGTTATTATTTCGATCTCAGCTCGAGTATTTTTTTTTTTTTTTTTTTTTACTTACAAGAAGTGAACTGTTTAGAAACACACATAATACTCGCATGTTTCAAGTTCTGTATGAATTAAAATATAATAGTTACGTGGATTTTACGATCGCGCAACGCCAGGCGGCCTGCTAACTTAACAATATTTACTTAGCATGTGCACTCAAATACGTGTGTTGAATGAAATGTACTCGCTCCAACGCACACATATTCTGTGCTTACCAGTTTGTAGGTTGAAACACTTTCTATTTAATTTTGGCAAGTTGTTGGAGTGGAGGAACTGATGCATTCCTAGAAAACGTGGAAGAATACGTATTGGTCAATCATCAATGTTGATAATCACAATAATCTAGGACTGTGGCTCCTACACCATCCACTCTACTCGACAGATTTATCACCTTCTGACTTTCATACACGAGGTGCCTTCAATACGTTTCCAGACTTTTTGTACAGGCATTTAAAATTATCGCGTTCTTGAAAATTCAATATGTTATTGCTATACATATGAGATGACCGATTCTTATTATTTCATGTTCAAATGAACAGCTACAGCAGGAATTGGAATACACCTTACTAAAGGCTGATTATCACAGCTGATGAATTTCAAAAATGCAATCTGGACGTGGGGACATTTAGTAAAAGGATATGCAATAAAATTCTATTTTAAACGTGGGAAAATACCACAGAAACTGTGGAATGCTTCAGACTGCTTTTAGACGAGCTTGCATGAATCGAGCATCAGATTTTTATTGGCATAAAAGATTCAAGGAAGGCAGGGAGTCTGTGAGGGATGATGAGAGGTGTGGAAGGCGTAAGGAAGTCAGAACATTAGAGTTGATTGACCAAATAAAGAATTTCATTGATAAGGATCGTCATATGTCCACAGAGACAATAAGTGCACAGTTTGATGTCAGTGTGGGAACTGTACACACTTATTCGTGAAGAACTGAAGATGTGGAAGATTTGCACTAAGTTTTTTCCAAGGGTGCTCCATCTTTGTCACAGGCTATTTACGAAGATGGGCATCAAGGCAGTTTCTCACCCTCCATATTGTTCAAATATTGCTCCCTGTGACTTTTGGTCATTCCTTACGCTCAAGGTAAACATTGGAAGTTATCGTCAAAGAGACAATTGAGATAAAAGAGGCTGTGATGAGGGTCATTGACATGCTCACACAAAAGGACTTCCATGGAGCCTTCAAGTTGTTGGAACGGTACAACAAGTGCATTGCAACTGGAGGAGATTACTTTGAAGGCAACTATATGGTATTTTGCTAGTGCCTATATGTTGATTTAAATTTATAGGGTAACGTTAATACGAATAGAAAAATCGAAATCAGGATGTCAGCGTATGCACTTAGCTGTCATCTCGGCTTTCAGTTTCTTGAAACGAACGTGACGCCACATGGAACAAAGAGAGAGTGAGCGAGAGAAGCAGGGTGTTCGTTGGAAATCTTTGAACACACAGAACGTGTAAAGAAATGACTTAATTAATTATAAATTAGGGCCCCAAATGTGTGTAGCCCAGGAATGTCTTTCCTCTCTGCCACTGCACTGGAGGAGTAGAGACACAAGGTATGATTTAATCGGCATGTTATATTTGAAAAAGCGAGGTTAACAGCTTCATAAAGGGTTCTGCTTTGAATTGATGATCTTCTGTTTTTTGGTGGTCGTAAAGTTTAACGCACCCCACGAAGTCAATCGGCAATGAAGCGCCTCAATCACCGGAGGAGTAGAAACACAGGGTATGATTTAATCGGGATGTTATATTTATTGGCTTGCAGTTGATAACAAACATGTATTTGATTTTATTGTGGTACTAGCGAGGGGTACCCGGCGTTGCCCGGGTGTTTGGAGATATGTGTGGAAACTCCGGGGGTGGGGTGGGGGTAAAAGAAAAAGTAAGTATGAGGATTGAACCCGAACCCTTGAGGCAAAGTTGTAAATTAAAGTGTGAAAAAAAAAGTGCAACGTTAACCATTGCCCCACCGTGACATGCTAACGGAAACATGCGGGATTTAATTTACTGCCGACGCCCCCCCCCAAGATGTTATAGGAAAAAGACTAACCCACATGTGGCGAGCGACAAATGTTGAATATTTATCTTCCCGAAATCGAGCAAATTAAATAAACAGGCGAGCTTCGTTGTTAATTGTGAGATATTATGATGTATATGTGATATAAAAAGTTTTAAAAAGTTGTGAAGCGAGCGACCGCTTCTCTGAAAAAAGCCTTTTGTAGACACACAGAAAAAGCGAACACACATACATACATACATACATACATACATACATACATTTTTCGCTTTTATATTTATAGATGGAGACATTAGACTTTACTATGGACGGGGTGCCATAAGCAACAAAATTTCCATATGTACTTATATCACAACTATATTATGCTCAATTATACTTTTATCATACGTTTGTTTTCATTAATAAATTACTAATCTAAATAAACCATATTTAGTAAATTTAACTTTTAAAACATACACGTTCATATAAACAAATTAATTGAATAAACAAACAATTCTGATCAAAATTCCGAGTGATAATTGATGATGGGACGATTCCAGTATTTTTCCAAATTCCGATACAATTCCCGATTCAAATACAATTAACGCTTCCGATTCAAATTCTTTATAAATCTGTAAATATTTAACTATAAAGTTGCTACTTTTCCGGATTATCGCGAAAACACACGTTAAATGTGCACATATTTTCTCAAACGTAAAAACATACTTGGGGGGGAGGGGGGATTTAGAGATTTTAGTATTACTGATAGTCTAAAATCAATAAATATTTATCATTTTATCATTACTACCAGCAGTGGAAGATTTTTGTTTTAAACAAAATCACATAAAAAAAAGATAATTGCAGGAATCGTTTTTGGCATCGGAATATAGATACAATTTTTTGCCGATTCCGATACCCCCAAATTTTTCCCTGTTCCTTATTCCGATTCTGATTAATCGTCCCAACACTAGTGATAACCCTAACCCGGCCAACGTCGGGTACTTAGAACGTTTAAACATGTATACGGAAGAGTTTAAACTTTTATACCAAAAATGTAAGCAACGTTCAATACGGTCACAAATACTCAATATATTTTATTTCCTTTTTTTCTTTTCTTTTTTTTTTACACAGTGATCACCACTTATCAAGGCCCGGAAGCCACTCAGGGATAAGGGTTATTGCAAGTGCATTACGTTAGTGTGGAGATTTGATGAGGTGTTTACTTAAGGGGGCGGTTCATTAGGAATTTGTTAACATTGGACTTGAAGACATCCAAATTTTATTTCCTAGTTGCTTTATAAAAGATAACTTTCATTTTGTAATTATATTACAATGCAAGTTTTAGAAATAACATTGTCGTAGGGTTATACAAATACTTCTAAAAAAGAAAAGAAAAGATTCAGATTTCTTCGCATTAACTAATGGTATATATTTTCTTTATGGCCGATCTAAATTAAACAATAGTTTTGATAGAATATTCATTATTATATTTCAAAGCTCATATCATTCAAACACGGTAGTGTTTGAATAAATGGTTAAGTGTTAGTTTTAGTCATTTAGAACTGTTTTAAAGCTTCACCGCTCACTCATTTTTCGACCAAATTTCAAACAATTATTACAGTTTATAGATCACCTTCTCAGCTACATTGTGAATTTTTTTTCCAATTTTGGTTCAGTAAAACAAAAGTTATGATGAATTTACTGGTGTTCAAAATCGTAAAAAAAAAACGTAAGGAGGTGAGCGACGTTTTTTATGACTGGTTTCCATAGCAACCACGTCGCTTCAGCGACTAATGTTGCTACAAATTCACTGCTCTCGCGAAAAGAGAAGTAGAAAGTTAAACAGAGATAATGAAAAAATGAAAGGGAGATAATTGTGGAGATTTTATTGAAACCAGACGAGTGCCGTACATTGTTATTATTACATTTGTGTATGTTATGTCTATGGGGGCAAAAAAATAAAACGAAATCAAACAAAGAACAAGTGAATTTACTGGAAGCCTGGAAAAATAGTGGATTACAATAGAAAATAGATTTTTTAAATTCAATTTATAACATTATATAATCAATTCTTAATGCTGCAATATTTTGAGTTATAAATTTATTATATTGTTTACTAGAATATCTTGTCCTTTTCTTTTCCAGTTTTAACAACTAGTCCTTTACTTTTCCATGTTTAAGCTTAACCATATTACTTTTCATACTCGTGTTTTTCTATTGTAACATTAAATATATTATCGTTTCCGTTCTGTCTTGAAGGACAATAGATACTTTGTGCAAAGGTAGCTGCGTGTTGAATTGTGAGACAATGGTTGCGCAATCTCAAGCCACACCTTTCCTGAATTAACACTACGTAATTTCGGTGACAGAAAGAAATCAAGGACGACCAGAAACAATGATAAATGAAGAACGTACACAGCACCTGGTATTCCAAAATGGTCATCCATTAGTACTGACTGGATTCAACGTCGCTTAACTTCGGTAATCTAGCAGGAAACGTTAATATGATTGTGCTGTATATATCTATTATATCATAAAAACTCAAATCATCTAGCAGGAAACGTTAATATGATTGTGCTGTATATATCTATTATATCATAAAACTCAAATCATCTAGCAGGAAACGTTAATATGATTGTGCTGTATATATCTATTATATCATAAAAACTCAAATCATCTAGCAGGAAACGTTAATATGATTGTGCTGTATATATCTATTATATCATAAAAACTAACTCAAATCATCTAGCAGGAAACGTTAATATGATTGTGCTGTATATATCTATTATATCATAAAAACTCAAAGCATCTAGCAGGAAACATTAATATGATTGTGCTGTATATATCTATTATATCATAAAAACTCAAATCATCTAGCAGGAAACGTTAATATGATTGTGCTGTATATATCTATTATATCATAAAAACTAACTCAAATCATCTAGCAGGAAATGTTAATATGATTGTGCTGTATATATCTATTATATCATAAAAACTAACTCAAATCATCTAGCAGGAAACGTTAATATGATTGTGCTGTATATATCTATTATATCATAAAAACTCAAATCATCTAGCAGGAAACGTTAATATGATTGTGCTGTATATATCTATTATATCATAAAAACTCAAACCATCTTGCAGGAAACGTTAATATGATTGCGCTCTATATATCTATTATATCATAAAAACTCAAATCATCTAGCAGGAAACGTTAATATGATTGTACTGTATATATCTATTATATCATAAAAACTCAAATCATCTAGCAGGAAACGTTAATATGATTGTGCTGTATATATCTATTATATCATAAAAACTAACTCAAATCATCTAGCAGGAAACGTTAATATGATTGTGCTGTATATATCTATTATATCATAAAAACTAACTCAAATCATCTGGCAGGAAACGTTAATATGATTGTGCTGTATATATCTATTATATCATAAAAACTAACTCAAATCATCTAGCAGGAAACGTTAATATGATTGTGCTGTATATATCTATTATATCATAAAAACTCAAATCATCTAGCAGGAAACGTTAATATGATTGTGCTGTATATATCTATTATATCATAAAAACTAACTCAAATCATCTGGCAGGAAACGTTAATATGATTGTGCTGTATATATCTATTATATCATAAAAACTAACTCAAATCATCTAGCAGGAAACGTTAATATGATTGTGCTGTATATATCTATTATATCATAAAAACTCAAAGCATCTAGCAGGAAACGTTAATATGATTGTGCTGTATATATCTATTATATCATAAAAACTCAAATAATCTAGCAGGAAACGTTAATATGATTGTGCTGTATATATCTATTATATCATAAAAAATCAAATCATCTAGCAGGAAACGTTAATATGATTGTCCTGTATATATCTATTATATCATAAAAACTCAAATCATCTAGCAGGAAACGTTAATATGATTGTGCTGTATATATCTATTATATCATAAAAACTAACTCAAATCATCTAGCAGGAAACGTTAATATGATTGTGCTGTATATATCTATTATATCATAAAAACTCAAAGCATCTAGCAGGAAACATTAATATGATTGTGCTGTATATATCTATTATATCATAAAAACTCAAATCATCTAGCAGGAAACGTTAATATGATTGTGCTGTATATATCTATTATATCATAAAAACTAACTCAAATCATCTAGCAGGAAACGTTAATATGATTGTGCTGTATATATCTATTATATCATAAAAACTCAAATCATCTAGCAGGAAACGTTAATATGATTGTGCTGTATATATCTATTATATCATAAAAACTCAAACCATCTTGCAGGAAACGTTAATATGATTGCGCTCTATATATCTATTATATCATAAAAACTCAAATCATCTAGCAGGAAACGTTAATATGATTGTACTGTATATATCTATTATATCATAAAAACTCAAATCATCTAGCAGGAAACGTTAATATGATTGTGCTGTATATATCTATTATATCATAAAAACTAACTCAAATCATCTAGCAGGAAACGTTAATATGATTGTGCTGTATATATCTATTATATCATAAAAACTAACTCAAATCATCTGGCAGGAAACGTTAATATGATTGTGCTGTATATATCTATTATATCATAAAAACTAACTCAAATCATCTAGCAGGAAACGTTAATATGATTGTGCTGTATATATCTATTATATCATAAAAACTCAAATCATCTAGCAGGAAACGTTAATATGATTGTGCTGTATATATCTATTATATCATAAAAACTAACTCAAATCATCTGGCAGGAAACGTTAATATGATTGTGCTCTATATATCTATTATATCATAAAAACTAACTCAAATCATCTAGCAGGAAACGTTAATATGATTGTGCTGTATATATCTATTATATCATAAAAACTCAAAGCATCTAGCAGGAAACGTTAATATGATTGTGCTGTATATATCTATTATATCATAAAAACTCAAATAATCTAGCAGGAAACGTTAATATGATTGTGCTGTATATATCTATTATATCATAAAAAATCAAATCATCTAGCAGGAAACGTTAATATGATTGTCCTGTATATATCTATTGTATCATAAAAACTAACTCAAATCATCTAACAGGAAACGTTAATATGATTGTGCTGGATATATCTATTATATCATAAAAGCTAACTCAAATAATCTAGCAGGAAACGTTAATATGATTGTGCTGTATATATCTATTAAATCATAAAAACTCAAATCATCTAGCAGGAAACGTTAATATGATTGTGCTGTATATATCTATTATATCATAAAAACTAACTCAAATAATCTAGCAGGAAACGTTACTATGATTGTGCTGTATATATCTATTATATCATAAAAACTCAAATCATCTAGCAGGAAACGTTAATATGATTGTGCTGTATATATCTATTATATCATAAAAACTCAAATCATCTAGCAGGAAACGTTAATATGATTGTGCTGTATATATCTATTATATCATAAAAACTAACTCAAATCATCTAGCAGGAAACGTTAATATGATTGTGCTGTATATATCTATTATATCATAAAAACTAACTTAAATCATCTAGCAGGAAACGTTAATATGATTGTGCTGTATATATCTATTATATCATAAAAACTAACTCAAAACATCTAGCAGGAAACGTTAATATGATTGTGCTGTATATATCTATTATATCATAAAAACTCAAATCATCTAGCAGGAAACGTTAATATGATTGTGCTGTATATATCTATTATATCATAAAAACTCAAATCATCTAGCAGGAAACGTTAATATGATTGTGCTGTATATATTTCTTATATCATAAAAACTAACTCAAATCATCTAGCAGGAAACGTTAATATGATTGTGCTGTATATATCTATTATATCATAAAAACTAACTCAAATAATCTAGCAGGAAACGTTAATATGATTGTGCTGTATATATCTATTATATCATAAAAAATCAAATCATCTTGTTTGGACGTTGAAGCCGTCCACCTGAGTTACAGCTTCCGCTTTGAAACATTCTGCGCATGCCTAAGTAAACAAAATCAAAGCCAGGAAAGCTTTTTTTTTAATCGACAATTTTTTCGCGTTTAAAATATGCAAATAAAAACAAAATTTTATATCCTTTTTTGCTTTTTTTACATCGCCATTTTACGAATTTTATTTTTATTTTTCATTGCAAGTTGGAATCGTTTTCAAACAAAATCAAAACAAACAATTTATATATTCTGTAACTGACAGTTTAAAGACGTTGAAATTACTCAGATACAGGTTGCCCAGTAGTTGAAACCGTGGTAATAAAAAGAAACTACTCAACTTTCAACACATAATAACATCTAACTTTTTGTAAATGGAACATAAAAAAAATCGTGCAATAAGTAACTGATACCAAAGGCAATAAACGTGGCATCTCATAGAAGTGCGACTCTTAACGAAAACCAGTATGGCATAAATCACTTATCATAAGTTAATGGCTATAACCTTTCCCCGTTTTTAACAGGTTAAAAAGTCTATTGTTTGCATAATCTTCAAAGTATTAATAAACATTTGCAAGTAATTTTAACGTCTTTAAACTGCCAACTACGAAATCTAATTCAGTAAAAAGACTTTAAAATAGTTTAAGTTGTAAAACAAAAACACACAAGCAAATACGTAAAAGAGTAACTGTTATTGCGTTTGGTTACAGTTATAGAGAGAAATAGGATTTACCGGTTAAATGGTTTTAATTTCTATGTTTTTTCTTAATTAATGCTATGCCATACTGGCTTTCGTTAAGAGTCGCACTTCTTTGTTTACAAAGCCATTTGGCGGAAGTGACGTCAGACAAGTTTAAAGGTACGGATGAACAACATTGTATATAATGTATCTTTTTCTAAGCAAATATAAAAATAGAAGTTTGGTAATTTTTTACTTCGTTTTCACCTTAATATTTTGTGGGAGCCTTTTCTAGTCTCACACAAAAACATGCGTTCACATCTCAAGCTATATTACTTGTCATATACATACGCGCACACAAACATATACGCACACGTCCACACACGTACATATATTCACGTTCACGTATATACACTCACATTCACGTGTATACACACGCACGCTAACGTACACACATGTACGCACATATACGCGCACATGTACGCACACATGGACAACGTCACTTCCCTTTCAAAGGAAATCCACACATGCGCAAAAGACCACCGGAAACAAATATAAAAGCAAGAGCAATAAGCTGCTTCCTCCTTTTTCGACTTAGCTCTCGAGCTGAGCGGTCGTCGGATGATTCGCCCCCCTTTCGGGGCGCCCACGCGCGTCACATTCCCTGCTACTATGTATGGGGCACGAGCTAACAGACTACGTACACTTTACACGTTTTCTATCTCCATGGCCTGGATTGACTTTTTCTCATGTTCTCTCTCTATATATACTACAATAGACTTTCCTTCTCACCAGCTAAGAGCGAGAGATGCACACCAAACTGGATTGACTTTATCTCTTTCTCTCTCTATGACAATAGACTTTCCTTCTCACCAGTAAACAGCGAGAGACGAACGAGGACATGAACACGTGTTGTACCCTTTTCTTTCATGTGTTTCTTCACGAAATAAATACTAGTTCGTTTAATTCAATTTAACACGTAGTTCGTCTCTTTCTCAATTCATTTTTCCTATTTTGTACAACTGAGGGATATGTATAATATATCCACCAGTCCACTACAAATTGGCGACACCCGAACGTGAAATGAACACGCATTTCCTTCTATACCCTAGACCGCTACAATTTTCTTTTTTAAAGGTTCTTGGATATGCTGAAATGAATATCACATTTAAAATTTTCGCAAATAAGTAGTTTTTCGGATATTAAGCAACGTAATTACTTATGTTAAAAGTGGTGGCCATTGTTGTATGTGCAAGCGCGCATTTTTTTTTTTTTTGCATAATTAATATAATCACTAACTCATAGCTAGATATAACATATATTTACCCAACTGATCACGGGTAGGCTAGTTAAATATATATATTCCAAACATATCCATCATTAAAATGAGGGATTTAGGGCAAAGTACGGTTAATATAATTTATTTACAGTTGACAATTACGAAATTGCAAAAAAAGAAATATACCCAATAAATACATGAGAAATATCATTACAAGAAACAGCAAACTCTCCAGGTTTTATCACCTAATAAAAACACAGAAACAGATCGTGTACACAAATCAGACCCATAGTTTCAAACATAGAAGAACCACTGTATAAAATATCACAAATAATCCAACCCCTACTTTCCACCTATCCAGGTCACGTTAACAGCTCAAAAGAAGTTATACATAGACTACAATCACCATGAACACAGTACCTTCAACGCAACAGGTACGCCTTCAGCCTAGATGTTGCCTCTCTCTCTCTCTCTCTCTCTCTCTCTCTCTCTCTCTCTCTCTCTCTCCAAAGCAGTATCCGCACACCCAGCTGTAGACCTAATCACAGAATACATATCTTATAATAATCTACACTGCTTTAACCTCATCACCACTGACATACATCAACTTATACACATAATAGTAGACAACACTCACTTTCAATATAAACACAAAACATACAAACAGATATCAGGCCTTCCCATGGGATCCAGCGTATCGAGACTTCTAGCTTTAACATACATGAATAGATTAGAACAGGACATACTACATGATTACCAATCCGACATATTTTTCACAAAATATGTGGATGATGTCCTCATCCTGCCATCATCTTGTGAAGAAGTTAATAAAATATTTATTAACTTCCAAAATACAGACCCACATATTAGATTTACCATAGAACTCCCCAACACGTTCGGATACCTACCACTACTCGATTTTACACTCTACATCACCGAAACAGGTCAAATAAATACCAATTTGTACAGGAAACCCGCCTGCCGAGACATTTTCATAAACTAGAAGTCATCACTCCCTACCCAAACAAAAATAGGCTATACTACAAATGAAACAAACCGCATTCGCAGCAAATGCACGAATGAAACAGACAAGACCGTTAGAAAATTTCAACAAGTCTTCAAGCAAAAAGGATACACCACAAAATCCGTACAGTATATTAGGGCATATAGCAAAAAACAAACACGCATACTATCTAAAACATGCTTCCTTAAAATACCACATTTTAATGATAGGATAACAATAGCCATACGCAAGGCCATTCGCAAAGAACATTTAAACATGCAACTCACACACGCTGGTCCAACATTAAGACAGCACTTATCTAAAACCAAAATTGCCCCAAGAAACAAAACATGTTTATTATCTAACTGACCCATAAAAATACAGGACTATGCGAACGCACATATTCAGTGTATCAAATCCAATGCACCATATGCAATGAGTCGTATGTTGGAAGTACAATCAGGCCGTTGCATATTCGCATCAAAGAACACATCACCACCAAGACACCTTCTTTTTACAATGTATCTCACACGCACAACCCTAATCAAAACATAATTGTTAAAATACTAGCAACTGAAAGGAACCAAGGAAATCTCAAACTGAAAGATTCAATAATGATAGAAAAATTAAAACCAAAGATTAATAATAAAGCAGAAATATCCAATATATTCCTAATAAGTACACAAGCTAATCAATTCTACCTTTGGACAGTTAACAATATCGGTTTTAAAAAAAGAAAAACAGAAAAGTAGAAACGATTCGTTCCCTAAACTTCTAAAATAAAATTTGTATTATAAGACACAAGCAGGTGAATTATCTCTCTTTGACAGAGATGTAGAATTATTTCCCTTGATTAGAAAACTTAAACAGAATTACAAAATTTCTTCCCCTACGTTAAAAAATTTGTTTAAAAATAGATAGCAGAATTATCCCCCCTGAACTGCTAACGCAATTTTAAACTTAAAAAATAGCGTTTCAAAACAAAATTAAATTTAAGGGCGAATTTTAAATTAAACCAGAAACGACAGCATAAAGAGTGGACATATATTTTCTATCTCTTGAAAATGGATGTCGCATTCAAAAATATTTGAGAATTTACGATCTACCGTCAGGTGGATAAATGAATATTTATTTAAACTATTGAATTGTATTTATTTTTTTTATTTATTTACAACGACTGAATAATTCCTGCATTGACAAGCCTTCAAAAACACATCGTTTTTATTTAATTTTCTATTAGCCGCTGTAATTTTACTAATTACACTTTAATTCTGAACAAAGTTTACGCTTAATTTTACTCGAAAAGTTTTTCAAATACAGTTTAGAGAACTTTTTTCAATGTCCAACAAAAGTGTACTTTCACTCACTCACTCGCACACACACACACACACACACACACACACACATTCGCGCACAAATAACCGAACGTTTATTAATGTTAATTTCCCCGCGCATTTACACACAAATAAGTTCTTCCAGCAACGACATAATTTTAAATACGGCCACACGCTTTTCTCACAACAACAAAAGTAAAATTGACATATTTCTGGCGGACGTAGGTGAAGACAGTACCACGTGACACAAGCGACCAATGAGAAAATTTAGAAGATTGTCTTTTTAATGCTTTTCCAAAAACCAAATACCAGCAGCAGCAATCTTGTGCTGGAGCCGGTTCAAAAAGTATTTAAACGCAATAAAACATTCTTCTTCCCTTCTTTTTCCCTTCTTTCTTCTTCTCTTCTCCCTCCGACGTGACACGAGAACACGCCTCTCGTTTTCACCTCATCGCCGTTTTCAAATCTGTCGAAACCATAATTACGCACGCCACGCAGGCACCCAAAAATCACACTTATGCACACACGCATCCATTTCCATACATTTTCTATAAGAATTAATAACAACGGACTACTTTCCTCATGGGACCTTTGAATAAGGCGAACTTCACCAGTTAAAACACAAACCTTGAAATAAGGACATTATTTTCACAAAAGACTTTCACCTTCTAATGTTATTATCTCAAGGATAGACTTTCATCTAACATGACCTTTTAATCTTAATAACTCCTCAAAGGATTTTTTCACCTACTTTGATGATTCTAATCATAATGATTTCTCAAGAATTCTTACCGATCGGACTTTGCTTGATCATCTTGTTATTTTTGTTGAAAAATAAATGCGATGCATTTCAAACGAGAACGAGGTGTCATTTTGTTTTATTCCTTTTTTTATTATTATTTTATTTGGGGCAAAGAGATTTAATTTCACTTAAACTTCTTTTCCCCTACAGACTTCAAGCTTCTCATTGCCAAATTTGCTGTGGCCCGAAGAGGTCACTAAAAAGATTCGCACAAGTATATTGTTTAGAAAAGCTATTTATCTTTACAAGAAGACAGAATACGTAGAAGACGAGAGTTGTAGTACGTAATAGAAATACAGCGTACTACGAGTGACTCTCTAGAGTGGTACCTGTCGGTATATGTAAATCATTTTTTTTTTTTTACATAAGCATCACCACTTATCAATGCCAAGAGGCCACTCAAGGATAAGGGTTAAAGAGTGTACAGTAGAACTTGGACAATATAGTAATCGTTAGTAATGGAAATTCGGTAAATTTGTTAACAAGTGGGACGGCTCATCAAGAACTTGTTTACGTTAGACTTGAAGACAACCATATTGTAGTCAGCTGGAAAGCTGGAAAACGGAATACAATTCCACAGGCGTGCAGTTCTAAGAAAGAAGCTTTGTTCATGGAATGTACGTTTAGGTTTAGGCACAGATAACGAGTGGGGGGGGGAATTATTGATAGTGTTTTCAGCTAGACGAATGTTTCTAGTGAAAGTTTGGCGAGGGGGGACCATAGACTGAATCTCAGTCGAACACTTTCCATGAAAATAACGATACAGCAGAGACAAACTCGCAACATCTCTTCTGTTAGATAGAGGTTGCAGGGAAGAGAAAAGGATATCTCCTACGAGACTACGAAGTCTATTTTGAACTCTATCAAGGCAGGACAAGTTCTTTCTAGCAGCTCCTTCCCAGATGTGGCAACAGTACTCCATCCTTGGACGTACCTGGCTCTTATATAGATAGAGAATTGCATCATCAGTGAGATATGTACTGGATCGATAGAAGGATCCCACCATTTTTCCAGCGGCCTTGGCAACCGATTTGATGTACCTGTTCCATTTAAGATCAGGAGTAAAGGTCAAGCCCAGAAGCTTGTCAAAACTTGAAGTCTCCTCAAGACGAGAGCCATTCATTTCATCTGATGCCAAATGGGGATCAGAACGTTGATGAAGCTTGGTTTTAGATGCATTAAAAGTAACCAGCCACTCCTTTCCCCATTACTGTTAGGGGAGTTAATATATTGTGTATAGGTTAGTCTCCGCAACATTATATATATGTGTATGTGTGTGTGTGTGTGTGTGTGTGTGTGTGTGTGTGTGTGTGTATTATTCTTTGCATTCACATGAATGTTATAAAAAGATATACTATTTTATCTATATAGATAGATAGATAGATAGATAAATCTATTTATAAATATAACAATATATAATAGCTATCTCTCTCTGTATATATTTTTCCATATATATATATATATATATATATATATATATATATATATATATATATATATATATATATATGTATATATTCAAGCAAATATTATTAAATGCAATGGAGACACTTTGCTTTATGATTCTTCTTTTTTAATTTTTCGATTTTCCGTATAATCTTTTTTGTAGCAAAATCGAAAATATTAATAAAAGTTCCATAATTGCTGCTGTCAGGAGCGCTTTCGAATCATCACCAGGTGTTGAAGTAAAAGTTCGAAGGAGCGAAAATGAGAATTAAAAGTGAAAACTAAAATATACAGTAACCGGCGATAAGTTAAAATATAGAGAGACGATGAAAAGTCGATTAAAAATATAGGTCGATAAAAAAAAATCGAGTGTTAAAATCAGAAGCAGGTAACTTATCGCCGTTAACTGCATATTTTTAATTTTCACTTAAAAATTTTTTAAAAAATTTTCACTTCGAAAAATTAAAAAAAAAAGAATCCTAAAGCAAAGAAATCATTAAAAAAAAAAGAATCATAAAGCTCCGTTGCATTTAATAATATTTGCTAGAATGAAAAAATGCTGCCTAAATATACCAACATATATATATATATATATATATATATATATATATATATATATATATATGTATAGTCTTAAAAGTTTTTTTTTTACCTTTAAACTATATAAAAAAAAAATTGTCAAATGTTTATATTTTATCATTCTTTGGAAATATATTTAGTCAGTACGTCATTTAATCACCTGCGAGCGATGCATTAACTTGCTTTCTTGTATTCATTATATATATATATATATATATATATATATATATATATATATATATATATATATATATATACATGAAATGCCAGAACTTACGTTTTATGCCTTTTACACATTTCCGCTAGCTTTAGCGGGCCATTTCAAATGATAGCCCCTTATATTAGCACTTTAATGTCTTCTAAAATATTCTTTTATTTGGATATGCAGACCCCATAAAAACCTCAGCCAACTGAAAACCTCCATTATAAAACATAATATAATGTCACAACAAACGTTATCTTTCCTTTACGTGCATTAAAACTACACGCATTTTAATTGGTTTAATGTATTTAACAATTAATGTGACGATTGGTTAATGTATCAATGTATTTATTTTTTCTCCACGTTAAAAAACGACCCTGGTGTCTAACTCTGTCCCGTGGGGAGGCATAGTAAATAGGTACATCAGGAGATAAAATATACTAAATTTACTAGCAAAAAGTAGGTTCACTTTAGTTGCATAATTCTACGAGTGTTTATGGCCAATTAACATATACTACATAGCAACCGCAAAAGAACCAATGCCTAAGAGTATGGCATCATGATAAACTTACGTATATGCACTACACTAGTCCCCAAAAGTGGAGGTATACCTGTGAAGATTAACTTTATGATAACAGAAGTTAAACTACACTCGATAATATAGTTTGGGCTTCAGACAAGCGGATACCAAATCACCATTAGTAATAGATGTTAATTTTTATACTGCTAAACCATTCTAGAATTATGATGTATTAACAGAGGGTGGTGCTTGGCCTTCAGGACAAGATCAAAGTGTAGTATCTGTTCCGGCAGATGCTGCAAGCTATGACTAGCAAAGACTAGATGTGGGGGCAACCTCACATGCCTGACCTTTAACCAGCTCCCATTTCCCACCTCTCGGGAGCTGGTCCCCCCTTTCCCTTCCCCCTCCCTTCACTCCTCACATTAAAAATTGGCCTTGTGCCTAATTTGCTCGGTGGGGGAGCAAATAAATACCATCTGTTCCGGCAGATGCTGCAAGCTATGACTAGCTAGGACTAGCTATGACGAGCAAAGACCAGATGTGGGGGCAACCCCACATGCCTGACCTTTAACCAGCTCCCATTTCCCACCTCTCGGGAGCTGGTCCCCTTTTTCCCTTCCCCTTCCCTTCACTCCTCACAATAAAAATCGGCCTTGTGCCTAATTTGCTCGGTGGGGGAGCAAATAAATACCATCTGTTCCGGCAGATACTGCAAGCAAAGACCATATGTGGGGGCAACTCCACATATAAGACCTTGGTCAATGTAGGGGCAACCCTTCATACCAATTGTCACTATCCAGCTCCCCTACTCCCCGGGGAGTTGGTCCCCATTTCCCCTTCACTCGTCACTTTAAAAATCGGCCTTGTGCCTAATTTGCTCGGTGGGGGAGCAAATAAATACCATCTGTTCCGGCAGATACTGCAAAGCTATAACTAGCAAAGACCATATGTGGGGGTAACCCCACATATCTGACCTTGGTCACTGAAGGGGCAACCCTTCATACCAACAGTTTCTAATCCAGCTCCCACTTCCCTCCTCTCGGGAGCTGGATCCCTTCTTTCCCTCCCCCTTCCCCCTATCTCCACATTAAAAAACGGCCTCCTGCCTAATTTGCTCAGTGGGGAAGCAAATAAATAAACTGCAAGCAAAGACCATATGTGGGGGCAACTCCACATATAAGACCTTGGTCAATGTAGGGGCAACCCTTCATGCCAATTGTCACTATCCAGCTCCCCTACTCCCCGGGGAGTTGGTCCCCATTTCCCCTTCACTCCTCACTTTAAAAATCGGCCTTGTGCCTAATTTGCTCAGTGGGGAAGCAAATAAATACCTCAAAGTGTAGTATCTGTTCTTCAGATGCTGCACCTCAATTTCCTGTTCTCTGCCAGTGGAGAAGAAATCCTTCACGACTGAGACAATTTTTATTTTTGTTCCTTTTCTCCACATTAAAAAACGACTCTGGTGTCTAACTCTGTCTCGTGGGGAGACATCGTAAATGGGAACAGAGAGTGGTGCCTCTAAACGTCATATATTTATCGCTTCTTGCAATGCTTGGGTCGAAATCGGACCAACCATCCAAGCGAGGAAAAGGACGTAAAATAACCAGGATTATAATATAGTTAGCTTAATAAATTCATTTGCTTTTCGGTTTAAAAGGAAAAATAAATAAAAAAGAACAAGTCGCTAAAAGGTTGGAATGTACAAATTACACAATATTGTGTAGGCTTTTAAGCAATTTTCATTAAATGTCAATACGAAATCTGATCCGTCAAATCACTTCGCCAAAATAATTGTCAACCGAGCAGAGAACAAAAGTTTGGCGAGATTTGAGGAGAAGTAATTTCCAAAGATTAATTAGAGTTGAAAAGAAGTTTTAGCTAATCAAAGTTGGCTAAGCATTAGATATTCTTAACGATGCGATAATTTGGTCGGCTTATAATGCTAAAGTAATTAATTATTATTAACATCTTTTATTTAACAGAAATCAGTTATTTATAATATGCAACTAATGTAGACCCAGCTCTTATGTGACATTAAGCTAAAGAATTATGTGACGATCTGCTATGTTGGACATTTTGGTTATGATCAGAGCGTAGTATCTGTGTTATGCTGGGGGGGGGCAATGCCAAAGGTCGGAACAATTATTATTATTATTATTATTATTATTATTATTATTATTGATTTGTTAACTGATATGTAGAAAAAGATAGGTAGAGGAAATGTTTTGAAAAAAAGGAATGTTTAGCTAAAATATTTATGTTAAAAATCCAACGGAGGAATTTTAAGTTAGATTTAGGAATGTTTATGAATCAAATATTACAGAGATATTTATATAATAAAATAGATTTAGGAATTTTATAAACAATGGAATTGACATGGTAACAAAGAAAGAGTACGTTTTGATATATAGACTAGAGATATCAATAAAAGAGTCAGAACGAGGGAGCCGTCGACGAGAAAATGTTGACTTTGTCAGTCGTGGAAGGATTCGACTGAATTACTCTGAGACGATGTAAGAACTAAAGATAGAATATCTTGTACACCCCTGAGGGAAACACCTAACTGTGAGAATGAGAATAACCGGGGAAAATCAAACAGAGGTCCTGTTGTTACTGTTTCACGGTGAAATATTTTCCTGTCGTGTATAAGGGACGAAGGGAGCTACAACCGAAGGTTAGTAGTCCGTTCTCAAACGACCATTGTGTGCTTATGTGTCATGAGAAGTTAGCACCCCCCTCAGCGCATATTAACCTGCAAAAGGTGTCTGAACAGTTCCGTCAATATTTCCCGGTAAGGGCGCCTTAGGCGATTAGCAATAGCCAAACCACTTCTCAAAGAGAAAAGGTGGACCTCCTAGAACTGCATAAGAACAGCATTCTGTATTATGCGCATATTGTGACTGAAAAAGTCATATTCCAAAAATACGTAAATTGATCATGTAGTTTTATCTTTCTAAAAAAATCGTTTTTGAAGCGATTAATGGGAATTTGTAGGCATTACAACATAAATCTCACAAGTTTGAATTATTGATTCATCTCATTTTGTTTTTTTTAGATTGCTTCCAAAAGGCAGGAAACACTGCCGCTCTTATGGTACTCATAAAATTTCTTATATATTTATTTATTATGAGTAATTAATAGGGACACAGCTCTGATTTAATATTAAGCCAAATAATCATGTAACGATTGAAGAGATGTGTTTCTTCGCTGCTAATGACTTTTATATAAAAGAAAATTATATAAACCCCATTTTTTTTCAATTAATACTTAAACTATAAAAGCGTTATGTCCCTTTATTTTTTTATTTAAAAGTAATATATCTATCTGTCAGGTTTTCCAAAAAGTTGTGCCGAATTTTCAAGGAAATTGAAAAGTTAATCAATTCAATTTGATCAAATGTTTTTATGTCAGGGCTGTATACTATGTGATGTGTGATGCTATGAATTATCCCCCCACCCCACCCGTCCAGAACCAAGACCTCCGCCAATAAGAGGAAATAACTTATTAGCAGAGAAAAATTTTATAGGAAGTAAGATCAGTAAAAAGATATTGGGGATCAAGATCTTTTCGAACTCTTAAGACAGGAAGATGCCTCGCCGTTACTGGTCAGTTTCTGAATAATCAGCCAGAAATAGCTAATTAGGGAAAGTGCGAAAGAAGTCAGTTTCTATTAAATAGGAGTGGCGGTGACTAAGACAAAAAAAACAGACATATGATTTCTGACTTTGAGTCAATAAATTTACGAGTTAGAGTGTTGCCTTGTTGAATGTTGAATGTATGTATAATTTATATAAGATATACACACTGACAATCTTTTTGTTATTATTCCCAAAAGCAACACCGATACAAATTCCAAAGTATAAGTTTTATTTACAATTTAAGCTTCTAGTTTATCGACAAAGATATATATATATATATATATATATATAGAGAGAGAGAGAGAGAGAGAGATAGAGAGAGAGAGAAAGAGAGAGATAAAGAGAGAGAGAGAATTAGTTGTAAGGGGTTGGTTGGTGTGTGGCTCATCGACAAAGAGATGTCAAGATATCAAATCTTTACTAATTTTTTTTTTGTTCATTTTTCTCTTACATAGCCACGAGTCGACATTCCTGGAATTGTAAACATCAAGATATTACATTATTCTTTTCTATTTTGCCTTGCACAATTCATACGTTTTGATTTTGCAATGTAAACAGTTCTTTGCTTTCATTTAATAACAATTTCGATCATTTTTATGGGACACAAAAATGTAGATCAACTCCATCTAGAATGTGCGTGTGTGCACACCTCTGCTTTCAAATATGCGTCACCACGTCTTTATATTCAATAAGAGTTAGTTTGGGACACTTTTCAGTTTGGAACAGTTGATGATAGTCAGCAGCTAAGGTCGATTAAGAGAGGTAAGAGAGATTGGAGTGAAAGTCGGACGAGAGCAGATAGAGCTTTAGCAGACGAGGAGATGGACTTATCAACCGACCGACAAACATGCCTACATAGACAACTATCAAAAGACAATGTTTGGAGGTCGTTCATCATACACACTCAGAGCACATGTGATTTATACCTGATGTATGAAATTGTGTTTTCTTTTGTGAGTTTTCGTTGTTCTGCTTTATTTGTATATTTGTAAGCCACTGCTCGTGTTCTCAGCAATCGACAATATGAGAGACAATGACACTGCCAGAATAGAAGACGAAGGAGAATAAAACAACGGCACACAGCATTAGATTCGGTCGTTGTCGAGAGACACCCATAGCTTCACAAGTGTAGGTTATTCATAATTAATTTCTTGGTTTGGTCGTTATTACTAAATGGTGGTCTACCTGATCTTTCTTCATCATTAAGGCTAAAATCTCCAGCTCTAAACTTTGTGAACCACTTCCATACAGCTCTGTCAGTTAATGCGTGTCCACCATACATTGCATATTTTTTGTGGTTTGTTTTTACTGGTTGCGAGGCAACGTTTTTTTCCTTTATGGGAGCATGAAGTGCCTAAAATGGGTGTTACATTCTTCCATTTTCAAAGGACTCGAAAATGAACACAAGTTAAGTAATTGTTAACTTTATTTTTCTAGAGATTGCTAAGCGGATATCTATCGACCGTGAAACAAAGAAAGTTCCAACTGCCCAGAGAATGAGACTCGTGTTGTTGTTATGACCTTTTGTTCCAGGCGAGCCGACACATTCAAGAGATGTGAAGAAGATATAAAAAGGTACGTCCTGCTTTTATTTTATAACCCCTCAAAAGGGCTGATATGCCGTAAATATGAACATTGGCTCGAAATAAGCAGACACCATCCTTCCCTCCACCCCACGCATGCATAACACTTATTCACAAATCTTTTCCTTTTTGTAAACACCATTATTGTTCCTTCTCTCCAAGAACTGGTGCAATAGAGTTAAATTTTCTACCGACCCATATACTTTCAACGTGTGGAGACTGCCAGACTTATTTTTTCTGTTCACAATTGCATTTCGGCGAACTCTCATTGACCCACAAAAAAACATATTGGCCGTCGAAATATTACGTGTGGTTTAAAGGTTTTGTTGAAGTGTCTTTCGGCTGGATTAGTTTTCTGCTACGTCATCATCCCGAGCCAGGAAGGGAGAGGGAATCTTAATACTTATACAGGGTGACCCCCCACCCCAAAAAAAAGCTAAATGGAGGCCATCTAGAACATATGCTGTAGAACGGAGAAAAAAAGGCCAAAGACCCTAGTGTTTTGATGTGATTTTTTAATATAATCAACTAGTTATGACCAAAGTTTCATTTCATTCGGACAAAACACTAAGAAACTGAGCCTAATTAGATTTGGGGCCCGTTTTTTTCTGGGGAGGTCACCCTGTATATCTGCATATAGAGAGCTAATGGTTGATGAAAAGCTTTGCTTTATCTCTGAAGGCAACGGGCAATTTTTTCTTACTAGAGCACTCAACCCACAAATAGTTGAACGTATAGAAAAATATTAGGTGTAAAGGCAAAATGAATAAGATAAGAAAATAATGATGTATTCTCTCATAATGAACTTTAAAGTTCAGTATGCAATTACAACATTTATACATAAAGAATATGAATAAACAATGCACAGCAGACGTTATTATGTACGATAATGATTGAAAAGAATGTGTTTGTGAAAGTGCGCGTGTGTATGTACGAGAAAGAGAAAGAGGGGAGAGAGAGAGAAAGAAATAGAGAGAGAAAGAAGGGACATTTTACGGCTTCCCATAAAAAGGTTTCCGCTAGTTCAACAGTTTCATAAAATATAATACAACTAGCCGAAGTACTTGTCAACGTCGGGTTGCTCAAACATCACATGGATCAATGCATATTTTTAATTGTTAAACGATTATATAATAAATATGACAGAAACTGCATCAGATGGAGTAAAGTACAGAATAGTTAGCAGTCGAAACTCGTAAAAAAAATGCACAAAATAATTTATAACAAACGCAGTAAAAATAAAAATCTGGACGACGTATAGTTTTAACGTGTTGAAACTTTTAGCAACATTTTGTTATTTCCAAATTTTATTTCAATTAAATCTGTCTCACCGACATCTGAAAAGTAAAATGGAGAAAGTTCGATAAGCTGTTTAGAAAATAAATGATGCGTAACCTGCCAAGTAACGTCTGGAAGGTTTCAGATATATTTTCTCCAGTTGCTTGTTCTAGTTTTTTTTAGGGGGGGGGTTCTTATCAGTTTGTTCAAATTAGGGATAGAGGCATCCTACCGGATGCCAAACATTTACTCGCTAACTCAGATATTCCAACCTAGGGATCTTTTTAACATTCTGACCATCCCTTTAAGTTCAATTATTTGAATCTCTCTTGCATTTGGTTCATCGGGTATATTTGCCAGGTAGTTTTTGAAATTCTTTTTCATGAGTCCAGTTGCTCCTATAATAAATAGAATGATCGTGATCTTCCTATGTTTCCGGTTTCTTTTCATGTCATGCATAAGACCTTGGTGTTTCGTTATCTTTTCTAATTCAGCTCTGTCACATAACACTGAAATTAACAGGAAATCGTAATTATACACCAAGAATGGTTTGTAGCGAGTAAAATCTTTGTTTGGATGGATAAATAACGCGTACTGCTGGCACGTTGAAATGCAAATTTTCATTTCAAATTGCCTGTGGAACTCTGTTCCGTCTGCCTGCTTCCCACCGGACTACAGCTTGGATGTCTTCAAGTCCAACGTTAACAAGTTCCTGATGAACTGCCCCCTTAAGTAAACACCTAATCAAATCTCCACACTAACGTAATGTACTTGCAATAACCCTTATCCCTGAGTGGCTTCCGGGCCTTGATAAGTGGTGATCACTGTGTAAAAAAAAAACATTTCTTTCTGTGCATGACCAAATTCAATACATATCTTTAAGACTTTCTTACCTATTTCTCGATAGTAACATACTATTTGGAGCCAAATTTGCAGGAATTTGTAGGGAGTTGCGCAGCGAAATGTTCGTTCACATTACACTTGAAATTGTGCATGTCTGTAGAGTCAGGAAAGCAGGAGCCCGGGAAGGAATTCCAAAGTCTAGCAGTTTCACTAATTTTTATTACAAAAAGAAAAAAAAAAACTTGTACTTCTTCGCAATAGTTTCCTTGTTAGAATTCTTATGTGTATGTGACTGGATCATCTACAAATCCCACAACAATTACCTAATTGGAAGATACAGATTGTTACTCTTATATATTTCTCTTTATTTGTCATCAATAAGGCTATGACAACAGCATATTCTCATCATTGTTTTGACTCTCGATTATATATCCGATAATGCTAGACAGTTAATCAACCGAGAACCACATCACTATATAAAAAACATATAGGATATCAACGGATACTCACTCGTGAGTCAAAACAACGAAAAGAATATGCTGTTGTCCTAGCCCTAGTCACCAATGCCATTACTCCACAATTACTCATCATTTCTCCATTAGAAGTAAATTGGTGTTTTACCAATTTATTTAAGTCCTCATAAACTATTCTTAATCTGTATCCCTGATTGTTACCGTACTGTATATATATGGTTTTATAGCTCCCAAAATTAGTGGAAATTAATAAGGAAAGATTAAGGTAAACGAAAGGGGGATAACTCCAATTTTATATTCAGAATTATGGCCCCTGGATTGTTTTGTTTGTTTTTTTTTTTGTTTTTTTTTTTGTGCGTGTTTTTACTTTAAGTTTGTAAAAACAGATAGTTGGTTGTAAATTAAATAACGATGATTCCATTAGAAAATTATATAATTTGAATTTAAGCATTCAATATGGTGCTTCTACACTACTGGGACAAAATTTCGGAAATTGTAAAACTGAATTTCATAAGAAAACTATAGTATCTACGTATTCCTCGTATTTTTAAGATGATTATATAAAAAAAATTACGAAAATCGATAATGTAGAAAATTATTCATTAAAGAAAATAAAAAATTGAATTCCCGTTCACATACACCTTACAGGATAAAATATGTCGGAGCACGTCACTGATGAGATGCACTATGCAGTACATCGAACCCCACTTTGGGTCTGGCGTTGTCCGTTGTCGATGCAATTGCTCGAATCTATCTAATTCTGGGTTCTAGCTTTATCCTGTAAGGTGTATGTGAACGGGAATTTATATATCTATCTATAATCTCCTCTTAATGTCTTCGTAGGGACGTGATGTCCCTCAACAAAATAAGGTTGTTCCGTAATCGTGTCTGGGGAGTCGGCTAATTTCAGTTAATGTTTGTAGATGTGATATCTACCGCCTGCATACCAGCAGTAACTATCTTAGTTGTATATGACGCGTTGCTTGTCACATCGTAGAATGTAGAACTAGATGAAAAATATAAGAATTTAAAAAATCGAGGCATAGTCAATAGATTGCGCCTTGGCCCATATCGTTAGGTCGTCAGTATTGCACACTTCATGAGTGCGACGACCTGGGTTCGCGCCTATGTCGGAGCACGTCACTGATGAGATGCACTATGCAGTACATCGAAACCCACTTTGGGTCTGGCGTTGTCCGTTGTCGATACAATTGCTCGATTCTATCTAATTCTGGGTTCTAGCTTTATTCTGTAAGGTGTATGTGAACGGGAATTTATATATCTATCTATAATCTCCTCTTAATGTCTAATATATATATATATATATATATATATATATATATATATATATATATATATATATATATATATTCCTGTCACTCTTTTTTTTTCATAATAACGTCGTGGATGACGTCATATCATTGTGTATATATAAATACATATAGAGATGCTAACGTCATACATGACGGCATACATGACGCCATAACTATATATATATATATGAAATGGAGGTGGAAGGACCTGGATACTCAACGTTTCGCCCGATTTATGCGGGCTTCTTCAATGACCATCCCTCTTGAAGAAGCCCGCATAAATCGGGCGAAATGTTGAGTATCCAGGTCCTTCCACCTCCATTTTATTTCATATCGTCGGATTTAATCCAGCTCAACAATCATATATATATATATATATATATGTGTGTGTGTGTGTGTGTGTGTGTGTGTGTGTGTGTGTGTGTGTGTGTATCGAGTATAAGATTAATAATTGTAAATTATAAATAATTTACAATTATTAATCTTTATACTCACTATATATATATATATATATATATATATATATATATATATATAGAGAGAGAGAGAGAGAGAGAGAGAGAGAGAGAGGGGGGGGGAGAGAGAGAGAGAGAAATGGAGACAGACAGGGGGTTGAAGACAGATAGATAGATAGATAGATAGATAGATAGATAGATTATGAACATACTTGAATTTTTAATATGTAATGTGTTTGTGTTTCTACGAATATTTTGATGTCTTCTATTTAAACCCCAAAATATATTCGATGTGAATGAGAGAGGGGGAAAGGGGAAAAGAGGGAAAAAGAGAAAAAGGGAGAATCAATAGGAATATTGAATTCACAAGCGCTCCCCAATCGCATGCATATCCATGTCAGCAGATATAACGACGTTAGTTTTACAGTTCTTGCAGGGAGGTGTCAACACGTTTTGGCTAACTAATCCCCTGGCCTGCTTGGCTAGGATTGAAACCGTTATCTTCAGACAATGCTCATCTGGAATCGTAGAGATTCCACGCCTCTATCTACTGCACCATTGAACCCGAAAACGTGGTGAGACAACAACAACAACAACTATGGAAGGCAGTAATTACTGGGGATACGGTTACAAGACTCAGCATCCCTATCCCATCGCGGTAAACCACCTGAAGAAGGTCAGAGGATGAGTTGTCCGAAACGTGGTGAAACAACTACTATGAAAATGAATATAACAGCCAGTAAAAAAAAAAAAATGCATACACTGGTTTTCTTTGTATGTGATTTAGCGCGTGATATACGGCATAATCACGTGAACACACAGGTTCCCGTTAGATCACCAGAGTTAAGCGACGTTGAGTCTGATCAATACTAAATGGGTAACCATTTGTTAATATCAAGTGCTGTATGTGGTCGGAGGCTAGAGAGGGATGCCCAAGACACTCCGCATGAAATAATGCACCCCCGTTACCCTCAAACGACCCCGGTAGGTTAAGGGACTCATCCATCCAAGTTTGAGAGTTCTCCGAAGTAGGGAGGATAGGGAGGGTAAATATCAATTATTAATTATTTGACGACATTCGTATGGTTGCTATAATTGCTGGAAAAATAGATGTTTGAACATAAAGGTCAAGTCACACTTATATGTCGAAAAAGGGGTGCAGAAAATTATAAACATTTGCTGCTAGTTTCTTCGGTGTGAGGCTGGCATCTGCGACCAATGAAAAGCGAACCAATCGAAAACTCTGAAATGCGAATGAATAAACAAACATAAATACACTTAGCAAACAATTGAAAGTCAAGTTTTTTTTTTGTTTGTTTGTTTGTTTGTTTTTGCACGACGATTTCCGGATCGTTTTCGTCAGCGGAAAAGACTTTCGGTAAGTTGAATTTTATATCTATACTAGCTAAAGGGGAAAGCGGTTTTGGCCGGGTGCAAAATACGCTTAAATATGATAATTTAATTTGTCCAGATTTCGTATAGATTATTATAAAGTCGTGATTTCAAAAGTAAAAATAAAACGTATTTAAGTGCAATCAGCTAGACTCGAAACCGAAAATAAATCCGTAGCTTTCAAAGCTGGTGATATTACCACTGTACCAAAGTGACACGCGTATGAATTTAAAAATTAAAAGTTTAAAATAAACTAATATAAATGTACAAAATGTATAACGATTTTTTTCAATTTTGACCCATTAAAAACTATTTTAACGAGCCATTATTATTTTAAAGAACCATCAAAAAAGGTCCGTACAAAATCCAATCATTTGAGGCTCTCAGCGCTGCTCTGTAACTTTTACTTTCCGTGGGGATAGAGTTTGAAAATAGACAGACAGACAGACATACAGCTTTTTATATATTAGATAATTATGAAACTGTGGACCTTATTCGCTTGCTCGCATCTTGTCTTACATTTTTTAAAAAAAGGGATGATATATGTGTGTGGGGGGGACGATTAATCGAAATCGGAAATCGGAAAAATCATAACATTTAGAGGTATCGGAATCAGTATCGGAATCGGAAAAATTTGTGCATATTTTCCGATACCAAAAATGATTCTTTTAATTTTCTTTTTTTTTTATTTGAATGTGTTTAAAGCAAAATCTACTTTTAGCGGTAATAATTATAAAATAACAATTATTTATTGGTTTTTAACGACAAACTAAAATATATAGATGATTTATACTAGTGTATTTTTTTTTTCGTTTAGGAAAAATGTCTGGACATTTAGCATGTGTTTTTTTTTTAAGGTAATCATGAAAAATAACGACTCTATATTTAAATATTTAGAGATTGATAAAGAATCAGCATCAGAATCGGTAATTGTATCGGAATCGGAAATTTAGTACGGAATCGGTAATTGTATCGGAATCGTGAAAAATATTGGAATCGTCCCATCACTAAAAATGTGTGTGTGTGTGTGTGTGTGTGTGTAATCCTTTTATATATATATATATATATCACCAGAGTTTATATATATATATATATATATATATATATATATATATATATATATATGTATGTATGTATATTACAATAAAAAATGCGAGCATGAAAATTTATATGGTTAAGCTTAAACATTGAAAAGTAAAGGACTAGTTGTTAAAACTGGAAGAGAAAAGGACAAGATATTCTAGTAAAACATATAAATTTATAACTTAAAACATTACAACATTAAGAATTGATTATATAATGTTATAAATTGAATTTAAAAAAGATATTCTTAATGCTGCAATATTTTCGGTTATAAATTTATTATTTATTTTTTTTACTAGTATATCTTGTCCTTTTCTTTTCCAGTTTTAACAACTAGTCCTTTACTTGTCATGTTTAAGCTTAACCACATTACTTTTCATGCTCGCATTTTTCTATTATAATCCATGATTTTTCCAGGCTTCTAATAAATTCACTTGTTCTAATTGTTTAATTTCAGTCTTATTTTTTGTCCCCATAAACATAACGTACACATATGTAATAACAATGTACGGCACTCGTCTGCTTTCAATAAAATCCCCTAATTATATCCTTTTCATGCCTTCATTCTCTCTGTTTCACTTGTTACTTCTATTTTCGCGACAGCAGTGAATTAATAGCAACATTAGTCGCTGAAGAAAGGTGGTTGCTGTGGAAACTGTCATAAAAAGCGTCGCTCTCCTCCATATATATTTTTACGATTTTGAACACCAGAAAATTCATCATAAGTTTTGTTTTACTGAACGAAAATTGAATTTTTTTCATTACTATATAGCTGAGAAGGTGATCTATAAACTGTAATAATTGTTTGAAATTTAGTCGAAAAATGAGTTGGCGGTGGAGCTTTAAATCAATTCTAAACGACCAAAACTGTCATTTAACCATACATTAAAACACTACGTGTTATATATATATATATATATATATATATATATATATATATATATATATATATATATATATATATATATATATATATATATGATGAAAATGATGGAAATAGTATTCCGACAAAATAGAGAAAATAAAAAGGAACAAACCGTATTATGTGTTCATCAACGTTTCGTCTTTATTTCGAGACTTCCTCTGGAAGAATGAGATTAAGAAACAAAAAATACCAGTACAAAATATTTTCTTAATCTCATTCATCCAGAGGAAGTCTCGAAATAAAGACGAAACGTTGATTAACACATAATACGGTTTGTTCCTTTTTATTTTATATATATATATATATATATATATATATATATATATATATATATATATATATATATTCAAGCAACTATTATGAAATGCAACGGAGACACTTTGCTTTATGGTTCTTTTTGTTTCATTTTTCGATTTCCCGTATAATCTTTTGTTATATTGAAATCAAAAATATTAATAAAAGTTCCATAGTTGTCGCTGTCACGAGCGCTTTCGATTCGTCCACGAATCATCTTCAGGTGTTGAAATAAAAGTGGGAAGGAGCGAAAATGAGAATTAATAGTGAAAACTAAAATATACAGCAAACAGCGATAAGTTAAAATATATAGAGTCGATGAAAAGTCGATTAAAAATATAGGTCGATTAAAATTTCGAGTATTAAAATCAGCAGGTTCGTGGACACTGTTAACAAAATCCGTTCACTACGAACTACGCAAGGCATTTTAGAACGTCACTGCTTTTCTCGAATGCGATATCAGTTATAGTGGATTCAAGGGTTCTAATATATGACGCTTCAAGAATTTTTAATTTTTTAATATTATTTTCATGCTGTATAATTTTTATGTTGTTAACGTGACCTTTCTAAGATTGGAGGGGGTGCAGTTATGGTGTTTTATCAAATGTTTATATATAGAACTGGTATTATTTAGATGCATGGTTATTCGCCGGGACAACGTTGTCGTTGTATGTCCAATGAATGTATCATTTTCGGAGTTACATTCTCCTATAGAGCATTTGAATTCATACATTACATTGTTTCTTCCAACGTTTTATAGCCGTCGATGGTTGTTTCTAATCACAAGGTCTTGTGTTCTAAACTTCTTGTAGTAAATAATAAAGTTAATTTTAGACTTACTGTCGATAGGCGTCAAGTATCTACGTACGATATTTTTAATTGAATTTTCTTCGATTCTGAAGTTAGGTGTCATTTGATTTTGATAAAATATATTAATGGAGTTTGCATTGCTGTGTTCGCTAATATTATTATTAGGGTTTTCAAGGGATTGTAGCATTCGTCTTATTTGTTTATCAACAATGTAATTAGAAAAATAATTATTGATGAGTACTTGTTTAATGTCTTTTTTTTTAATTTCAATGAGTAGTGTTTTTGTGGATAATATCATTTTAGCGCGATTTAATAATTTTTTTATTGTGGCTCTTTGGTACCTTTCTGGGCACTTTAAAATTTCAGGAGGCTGGAGTTTATGCTCGTTGGTTTGTTTTTTTTATATACAGAGGTGTTAAAATTATCATTGGACGTGTCAATAAGGACATCAAGAAATAAAACATTATTATTATTATTATTATTATTATTATTATTATTATTATTATTATTATTATTGTTATTATTATTATTATTATTATTATTATTATTATTATTATTATTATTCAACTCTACTGTAAATTAAAGGGTTGTTGGGGTTTTTTTTAAGTTCCGGTAGTTGGTATATCATTTCATTATTTTAAGCTAAAATAAGAATGTCGTCCACTTAGCGTACATATATAGGGGTCTTTATATTATCATATAAATGTTTTGTTCTCTAAATCAGCCATGTAGAATTCCCTGAGGGTCGGTTCAAGGACTGATCCCATTGCCACTCCATCTATTTGAGTATATATGTTACCATTGGGGTCATAGACAGGTACTTATGTAGTACAGGTCAATAGTAATTTTTTAAATATTCTTTTATTAATTTCAAGTGGGGGAGTGACGGATTATTATAAATATCTACTACAGGTACATTTATGAATAAACTTTCTACATCGAGGGAAGCAATTATCTTGTTTTATGGTTGCATTGATTTTAATATTTGCATTAGTTTGGATGTGGACTTAACGCTATATTTGCTTGGGATATACGGGCTAATAAATTCGTTTAATGTTTTTGTTAGACGATGAATGGGAGAAGAAATTTGGGATAAAATAGGTCGGAGAGGAAAATCATATTTATGTATCTTGACTGTGCCACATAGTAAACCAGGTTTATAGTCTCCACTTATTTTAGGGAGTTGCTAATTACCAATTTGTGCATTATTAGCTGTAATTAGTTTGTTAACTTGCGTTTTAAGTGTATTTGTAGGATTTTTTCTAATTTTCTAAATTTGGTATTATCATATATATATACATATATATATATATATATATATAAAGTGAAAATGTATGTGTGTGTGCGTGTCTGTGTGAATCTGTGTACATTTCCCTACCAAATAACTATGTAAATTTTCGGTCTAGGGACTCGAGATTTGACACAAGGCGCATCTTTTTAATCGGTTTTCGGCCAAAAAATTTGGTTGTCAAGGGGTCAAACTTAAATGATTTGACCTTTGAGAACTCTGACAAATTCCTCCGCCAATTTTGAGTCTAAACACTTAAAATTTAGAATGTAAGTTACTTGGAAATGGATCTAACTTTATAATTTGATTTGAGCCAAAAAATATAAATGTTAAGGGGTCAAAATGTGGTCAAAGTTAAAAAGATTTGACCTCTGCCGTCTCTACCAAATTACTCAGCCAACTTCCAGCCTAAAAATTTGACATTTTACATAAAAGGTAATCAGAGATAGAGCAAGCTTTTTAATCGGCTTGGGTAGAAAATTGTAGCTGCCAAGGGGTCAAAGTTCAAAAGATTTCATCTTTGCGGTCTCCAGCAAGCTACTCATCCAATTTTGGGTCTAAACATTTGAAATTTATACATAACGGGTATTCAGACATGTTGCAAGCATTTTATTCAGTTTTGGGGCGAAAAGTTGAAAGAGTTGACCTTTGCAAATTCTACCAAATTCCTCTGTCAATTTTGGGTGTAAAGACTTGAAATTTAAGATGTAGATAACTTGGACATGGATAAAACTTTGTATTTTGATTTGAGCCCAAAATAATAAATTTTAAGGGGTCAAAATTGATGTCAAATTTTTTAAAAAAATGACCTCTGCGATCTCTATGAAATTACTCAGACAAATTTTGGTCTAAATATCTGAAATCTTACATGGACATTACCTAAAAATATACAAATTTATTTTCTTTTGGAAGGGGACCTCGTTTTAAAATTATATCTACCTCAGTATTTTGTTTAATTTTCTATTCTTGAGCGATTATCGAGACTCCTAAGACGTGAACGTCTCATGTCGGACATTTTTTGTTCAAAAGTAAGACTTGACATATTTTTTTTACTAAATAAACTCTTTAAAATAAGTTGAACCACTAAAAACTTACAAAGCTAAGTAGAAAGTGAACACTTAGAAAAACCAATTTAATTGTTTTAAAACAACAGTAAACAAGTATTTTTTTTTTTTTAATTATGGGATGTGTATTCTCTTTTAAAGATAATATCATCTTTAAAAACGGTCATAAAATGTGTACCTAGCAAAAAAGGATGAGTTTTCCGGGGACTCATTTTCCTAAATTCATTAAAATTATGAACAGCAAATAAATCTATTTTATTCATCTTCACCCTCTTGTCCGTTTAATACTTATTGTTAAAATTTCACAAGAATCGAGAAACTTTAATCTACTTTTATTCCCTTTGATTTTCATTAAATTACTTTAAACTAAATATAACCAGCATTTTAATCACTTGCGCTTAGTAATTTTGGTCAGAAATTCATAATAATCGGTCAATCAGTGTATCACACACACACACACACACACACACACACACACACACACACACACACATATATATATATATATATATATATATATATATATATGCCAGCTCCTTTAATTAACTCGTTTCCTCTCGTTGAGCACTTTCAGTTGAAATAAAAAGTTGGCCAATTTAGCTCTTATGGACAGATCATGATATAATGATTAGATCACTCTGACAGACGTTAAAAAGCATTTAAAAAAATAAATGTTTAAATTTCAACAATACTTCTCGCGGTTAACGGTAGCCGAATGGATTAGGTCCTTGCTAATGAAGCCAGATATGGATTCAGGTGCCGGGTTCGAATCTATCAACTGGTGTTAATCGTGACACCCTGCACTGATGATTCTTTTTTTTTTTTTTACACAGTGATCACCACTTATCAAGGCCCGGGAGCCACTCAGGGATAAGGGTTATTGCAAGTGCATTACGTTAGTGTGGAGATTTGATGAAGTGTTAACTTAAAGGGGCGGTTCATTAGGAACTTGTTAACATTGGACTTGAAGATATCCAAGTTGTAGTCCGGTGGGAAGCAGGCAGACGGAAGGTATTTAATAATTATTATAGGAAATATATATATATATATATATATATATATATATATATATATATATATAATAGAAGAAAATGACACGCGCACATAATGCTAAGAAAGAGAAATGGAAAGCTAGTAGAATGTATATGTGTGTGCGAGAGAGAGAAGGCGAGAAACCTTTTAAATTTAATCTTATTTTATCATTCAAAACTTTGCATATTGTGAAAGCATTCATCAAGTAAATCAAAATAATACGAATCTGTTTCCATAGTCTGATATTATTATTATTATTATTATTATTATTATTATTGTTATTGTTATTGTTATTGTTATTATTATTATTATTATTATTATTATTGTTGTTGTTGTTGTTGTTGTTGTTGTTATTATTATTATTATTATTGTTATTATTATTATTGTTATTATTATTATTATTATTATTGTTATTATTATTATTATTATTATTATTGTTGTTATTGTTATTATTATTATTATTATTATTGTTATTGTTATTATTATTATTATTATTATTATTTCTGTTATTATTATTGTTATTATTATTATTATTATTATTATTGTTATTATTATTGTTATTATTATTATTATTATTATTATTATTGTTATTATTATTATTGTTATTATTATTATTATTGTTATTATTATTATTATTGTTATTATTATTATTATTGTTATTATTATTGTTATTATTATTATTATTATTATTATTGTTATTATTATTGTTATTATTATTATTATTATTATTATTGTTATTATTATTGTTATTATTATTGCTAGTATTATTGTTATTATTATTGTTATTATTATTATTATTATTATTATTGTTATTATTATTATTATTGTTATTATTATTATTATTATTATTGTTATTATTATTGTTATTATTATTGTTATTATCATTGTTATTATTATTGTTATTATTATTGTTATTATTATTATTATTATTATTGTTATTATTATTATTATTGTTATTATTATTATTATTGTTATTATTATTATTGTTATTATTATTATTATTGTTATTATTATTGTTATTATTATTATTATTATTATTATTATTGTTATTATTATTATTATTATTGTTATTATTATTATTATTATTGTTATTATTATTGTTATTATTATTGTTATTATTATTGTTATTATTATTATTATTGTTATTATTATTATTATTGTTATTATTATTATTATTATTATTATTGTTATTATTATTGTTATTATTATTGTTATTATTATTGTTATTATTATTATTATTATTATTATTATTATTATTATTATTATTATTATTAGGAAGTATGATTATTACTTATTATGAAAATACTAAAGAATAATTACAGTACATAATAATGATACAAACAACAGCAATAATAATAATAATAATAATAATAATAATAATAATAATAATAATAATAATAATAATAATAATAATAATAATAATAATAATAATAATAATAATAATACGCGCAGTGGATAGCAAAAGGTATTTGGTACATTAGTCTTCTTCGTATTTCTCCAAAAATATCAAATTAATTTCAATGAAATTTACACTTAAAAGTATTTAACACATTGTCAAATTGCAGTCTTAAGCAGTCATTTGATCTTGTTACAATATTTCAACTAATCAGAGAGCAGCCTCGTGTTCCGTTCTTTACAAGTCAGTTGATAACAGCTTTCAGACCCTGCGCAGAGTTTCTCTTTCTTTATTCTTTTAAAATCTTTAAAAAGAATTGACTAATGATATGCGCCAGCAGAAGTCATGGTAAGGCATAAAGATGGAAAGGGGTACAGGAAAATAGCTTCAGAAACTAACTTTGGGGGTGAATACAGTTGGCGCTGCCGTGAGAAAGTGGAAAAAAAACAATTTGCTTGGAAAAATTAAGGTGTTGTATTATTTTAAAAGCTTTAAAAGAGTCTAAAAACTAATCATTTGTTGTCTACTTTGTAATAAGCACCATATCTTTTCTTATTTTTTTTGTCAGTTTTTTTTTTTTACCGTTTCATCCATTTATTTATTCTTTTTCGTCCTTTTCTCTATTTTTATTTTTATTTCTGTCTTTCTCTCTTTGTTTATTTTTTCTTTTTCTCTTAACGTTTTTATTATTACTCGCTTTTATTTTTTTTATTTTTTTATTTTCCTCACCTTGATTAATTCAATTATTAATGACCTAATCATGAATATTTATTAAATTCCCAGAGATAAATTGAATTACAAGGAAAACACTTTTCCAGCAAAGGACTGACGATTAAAAGTTTATCTAAATGCTAGCAGGCCGCCTGGCGTTACCACATCGTAAAATACGCTTAAATTTGAAATTTTAATTCATAGAGCGTTCGTATTTATTTACTCACTAGGAATAGTCACACAGGTCATCATCAAAGATTTCTCTTTGACAACAACTTGTAGCGTTCTTTGAAGTCTGAGTGTCAACCGGTCTCCCTAGATTTCCAGTGCCATCTACCTCTTTCGATCGCAACAGCCGCTTACCATTGATTTCTCGTTAGCAGCGACCATTGGTCTTCACTGGAATTTGGATGGTAATGAGCCTAACCAATCTCCTAGTTATCTTTGCGCTCATCCAATGGCGGTGTGGCTAGTGCTTTCACTCCTCGGTCTTTTACTCCTCTTCGACCATCACTTATGTAATGGGCTGAAAAGAATATCTGAGAAAGGAGAAGAGACTGGTAAACGGTTGATATATGTTTTATTAACTCACAAAAAATACACGTGCTGTGATTCTCGTATAGTGTTCTAATGGCGGAAGGGCTTCTTCCGACTAAGGGGAATAACCTATGTCATTTTATTACCGCTAGGGGTCTTTGGAAGAGATACAGCCAAAGGGAGAGGGAGGGGGGCAAGGGTAATTTAAAGCTATAAGAACTTATTTGCATATGGCTGTTGCCGTACCCCCCCCCCCACCTCTCTCTCTATTCTTCACGCTACACACCCGTCGGTTATCAATAAAGGCGATTGTTTTTACAGACGAAATAATTTTGTCATTTGTTTGGTAACTCAGCCATATTCCGCACACGTGTTCGGTGTTATTTAAAGTACAAATAGAAGGAAACAAAGGCGACGAATAAAAGCAACTATAAACTTGTACACACTGAAAGACACAGAGTTGGCTTTTATACATACATATCAAGACTCGTTCGCTATCCAACAGATTGACCTTTCGCCAAATGATATGACGTAGCGCTACAACTGCGCAGTAATTTGATAAAGCGAAATGGTACTAATACACTTATTGGTTCGCGCTATTTTTCAATAGTATCTTCAAGTTTATTTAAAGTTTTATGATATCTGTTTTATTAAATTGTAAGGTTAAACAGCAGAATAGGTACAAAACACCTTTACCTCCCCATTTTAAGAATGGCTTTCTTAATAATAACGTTATTATTTAAGCAAGGATCAATGAGTGCTCTAGTACCAGTGAAATTAATTGCATTTATCATTATTATTATTATTATTATTATTATTATTATTATTATTATTATTATTTATTTATTTATTTATTTATTTATTTTGCAGGTAATAAAACAGGAACATGGACGAATTCCAGTATTATAGCCAAAATTCGTTTACAAACTATCCAAAACATTTTTCCAGCAGAGAGATTTTCCTCATCTCCATGGGTTCTTCCACTGCAATTCTCAACATCCTCCTCTTTCTGTTAATATTGATCCACAAACTTCGCTTTTGGATTTCTTACTGGAACTACCTCCTCAGCATGTTATTCTCCGCTACCTGTTTCGCTATAGTCGGGTTGCCTCTTGAGGTGAACACTGTTGATGGAGAAAGGGCTGATCCGAGAACCATGGACAGTTTTTTGTGCAAAATGTGGTACTTTGCATGTGGAACTGTGTTCGATAGTTTTCTTCTAAGTTTGGCTTTAATCAATATTGATCGATCTGTTTCACTCTTCAATCCACAGAAATACGCGTCAAGGTCTTACGAAAACGGCTCCAAACTGGCTCTTGGTTTGATGTGGGCAACTCTCATCTTAATCAATATCTCGCTTGCTTTCAGTTTCGACCAGTACGACCATTTTCTACCCTCGACACCGTGCATTCATTTAATGAAATTTCGTAACGGACTGCTTGACTTGATCTGGGCTGGCATCCACTTCATCTCTTCCGTGACCCTTATAATTGCAATAGCTTTCAAATCCAAGGATTTCCCGCCGAATAAAATTGAAAATAAGGCAACCGGTTGCGTCCTTGCTATTTTGTTATTGGACTTCTTCGTAACCTTTTTCCGTTTCGCGCCCGGAATCGCTTTGTTCGTTGGCTATGGTCAACAAGAACTTACTGATCTCCTGTTCTTAGTGGAATGGTCGAGCCTGTTTCTACCGCCATTGTTTTGGCTGCTCGATTCTAACATAAGAAAATCCATCAAGATTTTATTCTGCCAGAAATGTTGCATGAAACAAAGAAAAAGTGTCGATTTGGTCGAAAAGTCTCTAAAATAAAATAATTTTATTAGTTTGATTATTCAGACTACTAACTTCGTATATTACGTATTATTCTTACAACGTTTCAACCGATGTAACCTCCGCAATGATTTGTGGCGCAAGGAATATAAGCGATAAGTAATAATTAGGGTTAGGACAACAGCATATTCTTTTCATTTTTGTGACTCTCGAGTGTGTATCCGTTGATATCTTATATGCTTTTATATAGAGTGATGTGGTTCTCAGTTGATTAACCGTGTCTAACTGTGTTGAATATATACTCGAGAGTCAAAACAATGAAAAGAATATGCTGTTGTCATAGCCCCAGTAATAATCAGTTATAGGTGACAATCTTCTTGGGCTTGAAGGTTCAATCCTCAGTATGGGCAATATTAAGAATGCACTTACGAAGTAGTTCAAACTTCTACAGTTATCCCCATGTATTTTATATACAGGACTCCGTTTGAGATTCCGTGTATATTTCTGTGTTTGACAGAAAAATTCCCGAGTTCGACTAGACACAAACGAAGAAGTCGGAGGTTACAACGTCCGAAACGTTGTGAAAACAACATCCAATATTAGAACAGTAGCCCGAACAATTAAAATACTACAAGTTTATCAATCCTCAACATAAAAAATACGAAACTAAAACTATAGAATCTGTTGGAACTGAAATAGGAGAGGGTGTACAAGCCGAAAAATACATTTCTTTGTGGTAAATAAAAATCACGTTTTCAAAAAATGTTTTATAATTTTTACATCCTGATATTGATAATGATTATAATGATGTCAGTGTCTAAATCAAAGATACACACACACGCGCGCGCGCACACAGGCACACACACACACACATATAATAAAATCTTGATATTGAATATTTATTCAATAAAAATTTGTAAATGGAAAATTTATTCAAATTTTCCAAAAAACAGACAAACTTATAAACCTATGCATACACATGTACATAAACATGTACATAAACATATACAAACTTTTTATTATTCCACAAGGAATACAAATAAAACAAGAAATACCTTATTCCATGGAGTTTCACAGAATGCAATTCTTCTTATCAGAGGGAAGAGGTTTGCAAAATATACAATAAATCTTGCAGGTTAATGCATTAAAAGAAACAAATAATATGAAGTTTATCATATTTGCATCAAAAAGTCATTTTACAGTTTCAGACAGTTTGAAGCGGATTGAAGAAGCAAGAAACGGAAAAATGGAGAAAGAGGGTTAAAATCCAATGGAAAAGATGGTAAAATACAGAACAGGAAAAATCCGATATATATATATATATATATATATATATATATATATATATATATATATATATATATATATATATACTAGCAGTTCAGCCCGGCTTTGCTCGGGCCCAATGTACTGCTCATAACTTTATGTGCATATGTATATATTAAAAAGTGTGAATATGTATGGTAATGCCTTTCTATATAATAGGCTTTCTTAACTATTATAGAGAAAAGTTGGTAGAAACCGCACGAGTCTAATATTTTTTAACTTTGGACCCAATTTTGAGCCCTTAGCATTTATTGTTTTGGGCTCAAATCAAATTTTGTCCCATATCCAAGTAACCTACATCTAAAATTTCAAGTTTTTGGACCAAAAATTGACGAAGGAGTTTGGTAGAGTCTGATCGCTTGGCAGCCAGATTTTCGCCTGAAAACTGATTAAAAAGCTTGCCGCATGTCTGAATACCCTTTATGTCAAATTTCAAATGTTTAAACCGAAAATTGGCTGAGTAGTTTCCTAGAGACTGCAAAGGTCAAATCTTTTGAACTTTGACTCCTTGGCAGCCAAATTTTCGGTCAAAAACCGATTAAAAAGCTTGCCCAAGTCTGAATACACTTTATGTATACATTTAAAATGTTTAGACCAAAAATTGGCTGAGTAATTTTGCAGAAACCGCAGGGGGCAATTTTTTTTTTACTTTGACCCCAATTTTGAACCCTTGTTTTGGGCTCAAATCAAATTAAAATGTTTGATCCATATCAAAGTAACCTACATCTAAATTTCAAGTGTTTAGACCCAAAATATACGGAAAAGTTTGGCAGAGTTTTTAAAGGTCAAATCGTTGAACTTTGACCCCTTGACATCCTTATTTCTGGCCGAAAACCTATTAAAACGATTTTCCCAAATCTTAATACCCCTTATATCAAATCTCGAGTCTGTAGACTGAAAATTGACAGAGTAGTTTGGTAGGGAAATATACATACACACAAACAGAGACAATTTCATTTATATATATATATATATATATATATATATATATATATATATATATATATATATATATATATATATATATATATATATATATATATATATATATATATATAATCGGCTATTGGTCAACACCTAGTGGATAAAAGGGACTGTGGTTTGGCATTCTCTCCTGTGTGGTTTTCTGTTTTGCACAGAGGACGCACTAAGTTCGACCTGTTTATTCTCAAGGCGCTTGCCATCAGTTTTAATCCCCCCCCCTACTTTGTGTAAGCAGAGAAATATTCGGTTATAGTTGCAACTATTGGGGGGGGCACATTCTGTTTAGGTCTTTTTTGTGCTTTTTTCCGTTCCTATCCCTTTCGCTTACTAGAATTTTTCTCTCTCTCTATATATATATTTTTTTTCTTCTTACATATATCCTTGAAAGAATAGTCTGACGAAAAGCGCCTCGGGTTTTTATTATATTTTCTGATTATCTTTTAATCGACTTATTTATTTTACTCAATAATTATGATATATAATTTTCTCGTTATTTTTTTTTCTTTACCTCGTTTTGTTATTTTATTCGTATTTTAATCAATTAAATATCTGAAATGGTCCATTTCTTCTGCTTCAATATGCATATATATATGTGTGTGTGTGTGTGTGCGCGCGCGTGTGTGCTTTACAGAAAACGATTCAGTAGTTTATTATTAGTAGTAGTATTAGTAATAGTAATTAATATATTCTATTTTTGGCGCTTTTTGTATAATTCATCATTGATCTGGGGGTGTGGGTTGGGTAATCCCATTTTACTAAGAGAACTGTTCATTTCTTCACCCAAGAATTTAGGACGCATAAACCAATGCAATTTTGATGAACTTTAAATATAAAATGGAAATACGTGAAAAAAAAAATGCTACTACTTTTTTTTCGACTATTTTTTTCTTAAAAAATGTTAACTTTTTTTAAGATATAATGTTAAACACTAGAAAAATAAGGGCAAATGCGACGATAGATGTAGAGGAATTGTAATTTTTATTAAACAAAAATTTTTATTGTAAAAAAAAAAAATTTAATAAAAAAATTAGTAGTCGAAAAAAATGTACTTGCATTGCAGTTTTCTGCTATACCTTTGCAACAATCGTTGCATTTCCTTCCTTATTTATATATTTTCTTTTCTTTTTTTTCTTTTTTTTTTTTTGTTATTAACGTTATAAAATTTTGTTTTGTAATGTTTTATTCTTTGGTTTTAACGGTTACCAAAAAAAGTACTTGCATCTTTCTCTTCTTACAAGTTGTACGGGTTTCAGCGTCTTTAATTCTCGTATGAAAGAAATGGACGAATCTCTTCGTAACATAGAGTTACCTCCCTCAGATTAATGACGAATTATGCAAAAAAAAAAAAGTCCTTTCTCTTTTTTTTTCTTTTTTTTTTCTTTTTTACGTCAATTCAGTATTGGACTTGAGAGACACCATTTTGTTACCGTTCGGGATCATTTGAAAAATGGAATTTTTTAAGTAATTTACTAAAACGATGAAAATTTGAATTTCTTAAAGTGTTTTCTGTAAATTTTAGTTATATTTATCCCCTTTTTTTCACCATAATAGGTACACATTTCCAAAGATTAGAATTTTATTTAGTGCATTTATCGGTGAATGTCATTTCAATAATCACCGGTTTTTGTTCAGAATTCCCTCTATATTTAAAAAGAAAATAATAAAATATGTATGATATAAGTATCTGTGATGAAACAAAAATATCATATTCCAAAAATCACTTAAATAAAGTTATAAAACTCATTTTAAACGATTAATGGAAACACGTAGGCATCACAATATATATATAAAGTCAGTATGAATTATCGTTGAGTTCCCCCCCCCCATTTGTTTGAGTTTTTTTATGCAAAATGGTGGGCGACAGCTATTCTTCGGAAACTTCTAAAATTTTATTTTCTTATCAAAAAATGATTCTACTTGATAAGTTTACGCGATTTTTTAAAATATATTTTTGTTTCGTCCCGGGTACTTACATCATACGGATTTTTTCTTTTATATATATATTTTTGTAATATAGGTGGAATTCCTGACAAGAGTCGAAACATCAATAATTTTATTTCAAAGCTTATGATTCTAATCTTATGCAATAGGGTAACTGTTGCTTCTGCTTTAAATCTATTTTGTAAATAGTTAAATAACAAGTCGACTATCACGAAATTCATTAAATTTGATTCATAAATTTTAATACTGAGAATATATAATATTGATAAATAAATATTGATCATGTCTATGACAAATATCGCCTATAAAATTATTTACTTACAGTGATTAGTTACTATATCTTTAAAAAAAAAAAAAAAAAAAAAGTGCAAAAAATAGAGTTATCTCCCCTAGACAAATATTTTGTTTGTCGAAAATTAATATATGAGTGAGAAAACCATTTAGGGTAATAGTGATCACTACAAATTTAACTCAAACCTTGTATGTATTATCTATATATTAATACGCTTGTATAATGGGTGTTCATTTTTGCTTTAATGTGTCATAAAAAAATCATCATCATCGCAAACATTAATTAATGAGAAAGGAATTACTTCCCTTTATAGTAAGGCTTTATTAATTAAAACTCATTAAAATCATTCCCTCTCCAAAATGTTTTTATTACCATTATTACCTACTCATATGTCACGTAGAAATTAGTACAAATTCCAACACATTTCAGGTGAAAACATTATTACCTACTCATATGCCACGTAGAAATTAGTACAAATTCCAACACATTTCAGGTGAAAACATTATTACCTACTCATATGTCACGTAGAAATTAGTACAAATTCCAACACATTTCAGGTGAAAACATTATTACCTACTCATATGTCACGTAGAAATTAGTACAAATTCCAACACATTTCACGTGAAAACATTATTACCTACGTAAGTGTTATATCGAAATAAGAAAAAATATATATTATGGATCTTTTAAAACTCCGCATTTCAGGTGAAAACATTATTATCTACTTATATGTAATGTTGAAATTCCAACGCATTCTAGGCGAAAATATTATTACCTACTTAAGTGTCATGTCGAAATAAGTAAAATTTTACAGTGCTTTTCGTTGATTAGTGATCTTCTAAACCTACACATTTCAGGTGAAAACATTATTACCTACTTACATGTCATATTGAAATAGTGCCTAAATAAATGTCATGTCAAAATAAGTAAAATCATATAGTGCTTTCGTTGATTAGGGATCGTCTAAACCTACGCATTTCAGGTGAAAACATTATTACCTACTTACATGTCCTGTTGAAATAATTAAAATCATGTGGTGCTTTTGTTGAATAGGGTTCTTTAAACCTGTGCATTTCAGGTGAAAACTATATTCTCTATTAGCTTCGTGATTTAGTTACGTCTTTAACGGTATATATTGCAACCTCATTGTAATTGTTTGATTATGTGATGAAAAGTTTCTTACTGATGTGTGTTTTTCAAATTTTTAACTACCGTGGAATTTCCATGGATTCTGCTAGTAGAAATTAGTATATATTTATATAAGTATATTCTAAAACTCTACTATTATATAAAAGATATTCTGTGTGTGTGTGTGTGTGTGTGTGTGTGTGTGTGTGTGTGTGTGTGTGTGTGTGTGTGTGTGTGTGTGTGTGTCGGAGAGAGAGAGAGAGGGGAAGGGAAGGAGTTCCTCATGGACTCTGAAACGTCTGGGCAGAGTTTTTCTTTAAATTTCACTCAAGTGTCTTGGATAGATTTGTGATTGGAATCCTCCTATAAGTATTGAATATCGATAATCGAAAACATCCAAATAAATAAGGAAGTTCGATTTTGACTAAAGCTAACACTTTCTAAGGCCTAACACCACATCTGCATTTGAGAAATTTTATAATCGCACGAGCAGAACGGCCCGGCATATAAAATTAACAGTAGAATCTTTGATAAGGCAGAGGCGTGTACGAAATGAATGTTTCTGTTTAAAGCACAATTGAACCATCATACTTGACTTTTGTATTTTATAGTTTAATTCGAGCCATTATATAAAAATAATTTCATAAAATCAACAGGATGTTCTCTACAGTCCAGTATAGACTACAATATATATATATATATATATATATATATATATATATATATATATATATATATATATATATATATATATATATATACTAGCAAAAGTACCCGTTGTTGACTGGGTTCAAAAACAGCCTACAGAAAATGGACTCTGATTTATGAAAGTATGATAGGTTATGAAAAGGAAGGGTTGTAAAGAGATAGCTTCGAGTTTGGGGGTATCAAAACCAAAGCAAAATATGATTAAAGTAAAAATAAAATAAATAAACCCCATAATTTTATTATACCATATCTGTTCACACTGAAACAATTATTTTATGTTACGCAGATAGATATGAAAAGTCTTTATTAATGTTTGTGCCTATTTCCATTCTATGGAGGCCAGGCGCGAACGCAGACCCCACAATTTTATTATACCATCCCTATTTAAGTTAAAACATACTTATCAAAGTATTATTATGTACATCTATATCAAAAGCACTTGTAAACTTTCTTTTTAATTTTTAATTTTTTTATTTCCATACTTTGTGGACCAGGCGCGAACGCAGGCCCCACAATTTTAATGAATCATCATTATGCCAGATCAAACATACCCATTCCTGTGTCTCGATACATCTTCTATCATTATATGTAATCAGTTTTCTATAATAGTCAACCATATAGGAGCCTATTCGTGACCAGACACACACACAGATGTTCAGCTTTATTTTATATATATATATATATATATATATATATATATATATATATATATATATATATATATATATATATATATATATATATATATATAAGGGTTAGTATAAATATAGATATATATATAAGGGTTAATATATATATATATATATATATATATATATATATATTAACCCTTATATATATATCTATATTTATACTAACCCTTATATATATATATATATATATATATATATATATATATATATATATATATATATATATATATTAGTTAGTATAAATATAGATATATATATAAGGGTTAATATATATATATATATATATATATATATATATATATATTAACCCTTATATATATATATCTATATTTATACTAACCCTTACTAGCATGAGTACCCAGCGTTGCCTGGGTTTACATACAGTTCCGTTTGGAACACACCTGCTACACTGATCATTTTCATCATGGGTCACATGGATACCCTCACAACAATTCCATAAATAAAAGAATGGATAAAAACATGTAAATTTAATCGTTCCTTAAAAGAAGTACCTGATACCCTCTCCACCAGATATTTCGACAGAATGGATACAGATAGAAGAAACTATTTCCCGGATATTGAGTACTATAAATACCCACCCTAAAAATAAATAATTAAAAATAAATCGTCAGAACATTTGTTTCACTAAAGATAACAGCGAATGCCCGCGTGATCGCAAAAATAAATAAATAAAAAAGAATAACCAAGTAGATAGAACTCCTAAAAAAATGAAGATCTATCAACAATTAATTTCAAAACAATTAAATTAAATTTTTCATCATTTTATGCTTCTAATGTCCCTCCAAAATAACAAAAATGAATTTGTCATATGTTGGGGTTCATTTTGTTTATAAAAGTGTAAGGTGAAAGTACAGAATGGTGTCATAAAATTAATTAAATTTATAATTATTTTATGTTTCAAATGTAATTCCCATGCCCACCAAACAAAAAAACTGTATTTGTCATGTTTTGCCCCATCCATCTCGATCGCTAAATTTGAAAAAAAAAAATGCTAGAGATGATATATCTCGTTGAATGCTTTGTGGCCAAAAATGGGTGTTCATTTTTACGTTAAATTTATATAGAAAAGTGATCCCCCACTTTAAAATGTTAATTTTCTTTTTTTCGAAATTACTTCTTTCATATTATTTATAAAGATTGTTTAAACGTATTAGGGCCCAAAAAAAGTAGGTCCTAATTTTTTAGGGGTTAAAAGACGCTAAGTCACGTCGTAAAAATTTACCTTTTTTTTTATTAGAAATTAAAATTTGTAATCGATGAGATTAACGTGAAAAAAAAGAAAGAAAAGTATAAATTGTGGAATTCAGAGGGGGGGCAGTAGATCCTATTTTTTAGGTATTAAACAACGATGGGTCACATCGTAAAATTTGCGATTTCTGTATAGCTGTTTAAAGAATAATAACAACAAACAAATGAAATGATCGGAAGATTCTAAGGGGCAAATAACTCTGAAAGTTTTTTTTAAAATTCGATGTTGAAATAATAATTCCCCCAAAAATGAATATGTTATCAATATAATTATTGTTTAAAATGTATTAAAAACAATTTTAAATAAAACACTGAAAATAATTCTCTTGCTAGAAACATTAATTAAGATACCGCTATTTAATAAAATCGATTTTTCTTAATGTCATATGCAAATGACATAATCTTTTTATTGTATCTAGTTTCCAAGAATGAAGCTATATATAGAAATAAATGAAAGAGTAAAGTAAGGAAACTTAACAAACAAACAGACAGGATTACGGATTTATATATATAATAGATAGATATATTAACCCTTATATATATATATATATATATATATATATATATATATAAGGGTTAATATATCTATCTATTATATATATAAATCCGTAATCCTGTTTGTTTGTTTGTTCACAATTATAATTATAAATATATATATATATATATATATACAGTATCGGCCATAATATAAGGAACGGAAAAAAATTTACAGTTATTCATGTATATTTCAAAAATTAGTGCATGGATTTTTCTGAAATACTCAGAAGAACCAATGTGTATGAACTAGTACCAAAAAAAAAAATACGATTCAATATTGAGAAATATTTTAGTTTAAAATTATATCTGTGGATTTATCCTGGCTAAAAGTTAAGGAACGAAATAGAAAATTTATTTTTAAGAGACTAAACTTTACATAAAAATAGCTAGTTTTTAAGATTGGAATTGCTGATAAGCACAACAAAGAAAAATGGCGTCACCGACTCGAAAAACTCTGTCTCTCCAAGAAAAAAAAATTTTTTAAACAATTACAAAGAAAGGAAATCAATTTCAACAATTTTTAATATCGTTCGAAGATCAAAAAGTGTTGTTCATCGTGTGATAGCTCGATATAAGAATAAAAATACATTAGAAGCATCCCCTAAAACCGGCAGAACCCCTAAAACGTCTCAAAGAGAAGATAGGATTATGGTAAGGCAGGCTCTTAGTGACCGATTCAAATCCGCAACATCAATTTCTCGTGATTTTAATGAGCAGACTGGGAAAAATATATCTAGAAAAACTGTTTCTCGACGGTTAGCAGCTGCTGGATTGCATGCCAGGGTGCTAGTATCTAAACCCTTGATCTTCAAGAAGAACAAAAATAGCCGTTTGAAGTTTGCCCATGAGCATGTCGTCTGGACTGATGAACAATGGGCTAAGGTTCACTTCAGCGATGAATCCAAGTTCAATTTGTTAGGATCTGATGGAAAGAAGCATGTACGGCGTGAAGCAGGTGAACGATTATCCTCCAAATGTGTTAAAAAGACACTTAAATTCGGAGGGGGAAGTGTAATGGTGTGGGGTATGATATCCTCGGAAGGAGTTGGCCCTCTAGTTCGAATCTATGGTAGGGTTAATGCGGAGACTTATAAGCAGCTCCTTCAACAACATGTCATTGAGAGCTTACGCCTTTCACCTAATCAGCCAAGCATTTTTATGCAAGATAACGCCGCTTGCCATAAAGCTAAAAAAGTGATGTTACCTCGAGGAAGAAGAAATAAGAGTAATGGACTGGCCAGCGCAGAGTCCGGATATGAATCCGACAGAAAATGATTGGAGAAAAAGCACAGATAAGGAATCCCCAAAATCAAAATCATTTGTGGGATTTATTGAAGGAAGAGTTGGAAAAGATAAATCCTGAATTTTGCAAGAAACTAATCCAGTCTTGTGATCGAAGATGCGGTGAGGTCATAAAGAATAAAGGGATGTTCACTAAATATTGAATGAATTTATTTTTTAAAACATTTGCACTAAAAAAACATAAAGTTTCTATTTCGTTCCTTAACTTTTGGCCAGGATAAATCCACAGATATAATTTAAAACTAAAATATTTCTCAAAATTGAATCGTAATTTAATTTTTATTTTTATTTTATTTTATTTTTTTTTTTTTTTGGTACTAGTTTATACACATTGGTTCTATTTGTTTATTCTGAGTATTTCAGAAAAATCCATGCACTAATTTTTTAACTATACATGAATAATTGTAAGTTTTTTTCTATTCCTTATACTATGGCCGATACTGTATATATATACGCAATGTATATACTCATCGCTTGAAATTGGTATATAATCAGTTTTATATCCGTAAAACGGGGCTGCTAAAGGATCAAAATGAAAAATTGGTACGTCGAAGTCGTCAGATTTCTATATGTTTGCTTTTTCACGAATATGAATGTGTGAGTCGTCCATTTTATAGAGTTATTATGTTAAAAATTAGTAGGTTTGAAAACAACTTTTAAGGATCATGTCAAGCTGGCCTAATGACTATCGTACTTGTCTCACTGTTTTTAGGTTTTAGTTTCGATCTCAGCTCGAGAATTTGCTTTTTTTTTTTACTTACCAGAAGTGAACGGTATAGAAAAAAATTTCGCTCCGTTTTTTTTTTTTTACTTCATTTTTTTTTTATTTTTTTATTTTTTTAAGAAATTTAATGTTACGTTCATACCTGCCGTATTTTTGTTTATAAGAAATAAAAAATATTGCATTAATTAAAATATAATATTCATGCGTATTTACGGCCAGGCTATGCTGGACACGCTTCTAGTATATATATATATATATATATATATATATATATATATATATATATATATATATATATATATATATATATATATATATATATATAAAGTGCGTCGCAGCCGGAGGTGATTACTTCGAAGAGTGTAGAGATTCATGAAAGTTATTATCAATAAAAGTGCTTATATGAAAAGTCTAGAAACTTATGGAGATTTTAGTGATAGGTTTTTAATTCAAAACTTCGACAAGAAGAAGAAATACGGGGCAAGGGATCTGCCTCAAGACGCCACACATTGAATCGTTAATAAGATTCGCCATTTTTTTTCTGAAATCCAACCATATTTGGTAAAATATAAACTTCAGTAATAAAATCTGGCAAAATTCTTGGAAGCATCTTTAAGATATTTGAACGTTTGAATAAACGGATCAAATGCTTTTCAAACTACATTTGAAATGCAAATATTATTTTATTAAAAATCATTAGAATTTTTTTTTTATTTTCGCTTTATTTGTTTATTAATTTCGTATAGAAAAATATCCGTTATCATTAGAATGAAAAGTTTACCATTATTTATTTTTTTTAAATTGTGATTAAAAGTGTCCTTGGAAGACATCTCTTTAGATGAACTGTTTTTTGTTTTTGGCGCGTAAAAGTGTAATTAAATTGAGCAAAAGCTCTTGGAAGTATTTTTCAAAAATTTGAAATTTTGAATGCACAGAGAAAATCCGTTTGAAGCCAAGTTAAAGATGCAAATATATTTATTAAGATCATTAGATTTTTGTTTTTATCTTGAGGTTTTTTTTTAATTGAGAAAAATATCAATCCCATTGTAACGGAGAGCGGACGCGCGTATGCAAATGTATGCGAAAATACGTTCCCGGAAAAGAAAAAGACAGACTATATAAAGGAGAAAGAGCACCTTCGAGAAGAGGATCACGTGAGAGAAGACGATCACGTTTGAGATGTCACAACCGTAACAAGAAGTCATGCGTGACGGGAGAATGAAGAAATAAATGTCGTTGTTATAAAATAAAGGAGTCGAGTTATTACTTGTCCTATGTTGTTTGCGACGTGCTTTGCTACAACGTGTTGGGTCTGCGTGTGTAAACGTGTTTACTACGTTAGAATCAGCGAAAGTGTTTTAAAAAATTAAAGTTTTACATATATTTTCTTTTTGTTATTGTAAACAGAAATGTGTTCGACCCGTGTTGTCGTTTAAGCGGTGATATTAAGCGACTGAGAACGCTTCTTTATAAGGTTGACAAGAAAGTTCTTGCGGTTTTTAACTTTTAAATTCAGATGAACATATCTTGGCTCAAACATTCATTTATTCAACTTCTGCAGGGTCGATTTAGCAACGTGCGGTCGAGCATTAACGTGGTGGGGATTTGGGCCTTTTCTGTTGACTAATGCTGGGTGTTGTTGTCGAAGTTTCTGATGCATTTCATTCATTTGTTGACAGTACTTTTTCGGCGTAATGATTTCGCCTGCATTCAAAAAACTATAATGGATGAGATCACCAAACAGTAAGCATGACCTTCTTTTGGTGCAACTCTGGTTTCGGAAAGTGCCGTGGGGCTTCGTCGGCGTCTAAGCACTGAGCTGTGTGTCGCTGGTTGTCATAAAGAATCCACTTTCCCATCCAAGTCACAACCCGATCAAGAAATGGGTCGTTCTTGTTGCGTAAAAGAAGGGAAGATGACACTTTATAAAGGCGTTTTTTTATTTTATTTATTTATTTATTTAGTTATTTATTTATTGCTGTCGTTCGACGCGTGAGGCACGCATTTATCAAGTTTTTTGTCTTTTCAATCTCTCTCAAGTAGTTGGAAATCGTCGTATACGTTATGTCTAATTCAGAAGCAAGTTCTTGTCCAGTTGTGCGTGAATTGGCTTCGACTAAGGCTCTTGTTTCTTTAACAACACCGTTTTCAATACAGACCTCATTAACACTGTGATTGCCATTGGAACTTTGTTACGTAGTGTACTTTTCTGTCAACACCGTTTTCAATACCGATCACGAGAAAAATATTCTCATCACTCGAACAGCGTTGTGTGGTATACATTTTCCAACAACACCGCTTTCAGAAAGGATCTCGTAAACAATGTTATCGCCACTGTAACTTCGTTGTGTGGTATGCTTTTTTCCAACAATATCGTTTCTAATGCTTTATCTCTATCACTCAATGATCATATCGCTTTGGCTGCTCAAACGCATTCTGGCAACTTCGTTTTTTATCGATGGCAAAACACGTAACATGCATTTATCGTTAACACGTAATTCAGAAAAACGTATTCTCGTTCCGACGCGCACAAGTTTTTTCCTCACATTTAAATTCAACACGTTTTAATAACTAATAATTACCCCCCTCCCCAACAAAAATTGTGGAAAGAGGTGACCGAGGGTTATTAATTATTTTAAGAAATAAACAACTTGAATCATAAAACTTGTTTTTTTTATCATCAAAATGACCAATAAGGTAATTCTAAACTATTTCGACAACTTGATCCAGGGTTGAGCTTGTGATTAAAAATTAGTGCAAAACTGATTTTGTACAGTATGCAGTGTTCGCATTAGGGAAGAAAATAAATAAGGGAAAAGGTAATTATAGGCTGCTTATCTCATGAGGTAACGAATCCTCAGGGAACCTAATATCAGTATGAAAGGCAGACGGTTTAATGAAAATCCTGTTGATCAGAGAGAAGAGTTCCTTTCGGCAGGTGTGAGTTTTTTGCTTTTTCTTTTTTTTTTTTTCTTTTTTTTTTTTTGAAGATGTGTATTAAATTTGGAGACCGGGAAATGCGAGAATGAGAAGAATCAGTTTGATACCAAGACTTGTGAGAGGGAGAAGAATAGTTAATATAAACTGTCTGAAGACTGCAGAATATTTTACAGCAAGACTCATCACGTCCGCTACCGATGAAAAATGTACGGGTAGTTAGAGATTAGATATAGTTTGTTAGCCAGATGACGTCAAGGTTTTTACTAATTCTTATCTGACGTCAACACCGTCAAAATCTTTATTAATTCAATTCCCTGTAATTTTTTAATCTCTGTTTTTGAATGAAAAGTTTTATGCTTTTGGCACTGAGTGTTAATCTTTTAATCTAAAAAAAAAATGGTTCATTGGTTTTTTTTTACGGAATCTTATATGAAATTATATAAATATGGACATATCGTTTGGTAGCCATATGACGTCAAGGGTTTTAATAATTCTTATCTGATGTTATTCATTGAATTCTCTTCAAGTTTTTAATCTCTGTAGCTGGATGAAATTTTTTTTTTCTTTTTTTATTAATGCTTAATTTATTCATCAGCTAATCTGATTTGTAAAAAATTGGTTCACTGGGTTTTCATGAAATCTTACATTAAGTTATATTACCATGGACACAGAAAACGTGTGAAACATCACAGTAGCAGAGATTACACGCGAAACATTCTGTTAGCTGCGGATATACACATTACGGACATTTAATATGGTCATGCTTCAATTCATTTAAATACACAAAGTGATTGTTCTCCCCTTTGTTTATGTAAATATGTACCGGGTTGTTTTCTGGTTAAATAACCCGAAAAAGGTTGATATACCGCAAAACAAGACAAACAAACAACTAGGCACATATTTACATACATATGAAAAATCCGATCATTTTGATGATAAAAAAAAACAAGTTTTATGCTTCAAGTTGTTTATTTTTTTAAATAATTAAGACCCCTCGGTCACCTCTTTCCACAATTTTTGTTGGGGAGAGGGGTAATTATTAGTAGTTATTAGAGGGGTTGGGTTAGTAATATTCATTGTTTCAAGTAGGTTGATGTTTGGTTTTATTTTTAATTGTGTTATTATTTTGTTTGAGCTGAAGATGGTGCGCCCCCCACGGGACACCGAACACTCTCTTTTCATCTCATACATTCCAACCGAGAGATCTCTTTTTGATATCTTTATCGCTTCAATTGTTTGAATCTCTTTTGCACTTGCTTTACAGAACATATTTTGCCGGGTAGTTTTTAAAATTATTTTTCAAGTTGATCCTATACTTACTGGAATGATAGAGATATTTCTAAGATTTCAGTTTTCTTGTGTGTGTGTGTGTGTGTGTGTGTGTGTGTGTGTGTGTGTGTGTGTGTGTGTTTTCATGTCGTACATTGTGGAGACTGATGTGACCGCCCGTCAAAACTAGTTAAGGGCCAAAGTGGAGTATTGCAGAAGCCATATGCCCTTTTCTGGATTATGGACTGCTCAGCTACCAGCATCCCATCCTTTAAGCGTCACGGGTTTCTAACGCCGGCAAAATATTGGCCCAATTGGAAGATAAAAGGGAGGGAAAGAAATAAAAAAAGAGGTAGCAGGAAAACTTGTTTTTGTTCTGTGCTTTGCAGAACATGATTGAGTTTTGCAAAGGGAAAGGAAAAAACAGTCACATCAATATTTGGTTCATATTAGGTCAAAAAGTCGGTATCTTCTGGTAACATGTTCTGATATCACTAGAAATGTGTTTTATACAGGGTGACCCCCCCCCAAAAAAAAAAACAAAGCTAAATGGAGGCCATCTAGAACATATGTTGTAGAACGGAGAAAAAAAGGCCAAAGACCTTAGTATTTTGATGTGATGTTTTCAATATAATAAACTAGTTATGACCAAAGTTTCATTTCATTCGGACAAAACACTAAGAAACGGGGCCTAATTAGAGTGGGGGCTCATTTGGGGGGGGGGTCACCCTGTATTCGATTTCTTATGTGTGTTGACGAGGAGTATCATCGCTATGACAAAAATAAAGATAGGATGTCTCACAGGAAAATGGGCCCCTATTTCTTTATCTCTGGTTGTGGCTGTCCTGCAGCTGTCGTCTCCTCCAGTCTTCATTGTCCGTTGTTTTCTCCATAAAATGGCCAAAATATCTCGTTTTAAAATATCTTTAAGCATTCAATTATCGCTTTTACTCTTCTTTCTTTTCTTTTTTCTTTCCTTTCTTGTTTTTCGTATCCATATAATAATACGCTAAGGAATTTCATTTTTGTACGTACATTATCACCTTTCACTCATTTTTACGGTCTGTAACAATACCCCAAACGATTGCCCCAAATAATGTGACGGAATTCCATGACGATTCGACAAATATGTTAAATACCTAATTTACAAGTACCTAATTTTTTGTGTTTGTTGTTTAATGGGAAAATGGGGAGATGCCTATTAACACTTTATGATAGAATACTTTGATTTTTCCCACATGCTACAAATATATTACAATTTTTGGCAGCATGAACGAATTGTTTGATGACGTCAGGGTGGAAATTATTGACTTCTTTTTTTGATAACAGTGAGTATATACTCCAGTATCTAATACAGTAGAACCCCGGGATACGGCATTAAAATAAGTAACAAAATACAGTACAGTATATAATACACATGTATATAATCAAATAACATTATAAATAGCACGGTAAGGACCGGTAAATACCGTAACTAGGGTGCCGGAAAAACACCGTATTCCACATCGTAACCAGAAAAAAAAAAACTATCCTAGGGCCACCGTATCCCGGGATTCTACTGTATGTATAAGCGCAGTGAACCAAAGCAAATCCCTTATTTTATCGACTGCTTACTGTTTATTTATTAAAATATTTATATGCGGAAGAAATTAATTTACAAATGATTTATATACAAACTCGGGTATATTACTCGATGATATTAAGAAACTTTAATACGAAACCATTTTACCAAAGTCGACGTTAAATAACGCAAAGGGGATGATATGCCATGAACCAAATCAATCGTTACGTTATTACGCTAAACCCAAACTGTGCTTCATTCATAAATAACAATACTTGTGTATAAATTGAAGCAAAAAGAATATACCAACAATAATCCTTACTTTAATTCGTGTCTTCGAAGCATCTACTTTTTTTTGTTACAAAATCCATTGCATTATTATTGAACTCGGCGAGATTTGTAAAGCTTTACTAGTTAGGTAATAGAGGTCAGACAAGGTTGCATTTTATAGTCCTCCTCTCCACATTTGCATATAATTGGGTTGGTCTATTAATCCCACCTGACTTTAGCTTTTGGTCACCCTATTTCTCTCCTCGATTGGTTAAATGTCTTACACTGAACCCACGGTGCTTTTTGGCCAGAAGAGGCGGCGTCATTTTTTTTTTTTTTTTACACGGTGGTCACGGTCACCACTTATCAAGCCCGGAAGCCACTCAGAGATAAGGGTTATTGCAAGTACAGTACGTTGGTGTGGAAATTTAATGAAGTGTTTACTTAAGGGGGCCGGTTCATTAGGAATTTGTTAACGTTGGACTTGAAGACATCCAAGTTGTAGTCAGGTGGGAAGCAGGCAGACAAAACAGAGTTCCACAGGCGTGCAGTTCTAAGAAAGAAGCTTTGTTCATGGAATCTACGTTTTGATTTAGGCACAGATAAAGAGTGGAGGAAATTTTTCACAGTGGATTCAGCTAGACGGGTGTTTTTCATGAAGGATTGGCGAGGGGGGGCCAGAGATTGGAGTTCAGACGAGCACCTGCCGTGGAAATAACGATAAAACAAGGATAGGCTCGCAACGTCTCTTCTGTGGGAGAGAGGTTGCAGGGTAGAGAAAAGGGCACCCCCACTAAGCATCGAAGTCTATTTTGTACTCTGTCAAGGCAGGGTAGGCTGTTTTTAGCAGCTCCTGCCCAGATATGGCAGCAGTATTCCATCCTTGGACGTACTTGGCTTTTATATAGATGATAGAAGAGGAAATTATACTTTAGCTTTCCGCTTTCTAATTGTAGCAGAGTTTCTTCTTTAGCTGTTGTTACTGATCGTACATGGGTGGGTATAAAATACATGTCCTTGTTTGTTTTAAAGAACAAGAACCCAAGTTTGCCCAGCTGGACAAACTTGGGTTCTTGTACCGGAAAAATATTCAGTAAATAAAACGTTGTTTAGTAAATCGTTATTTTTTGCATTTTTTTTTTTTTTTTTTTTTTGCAATTCCATACATCAAACATGGATATATATATATATATATATATATATATATATATATATATATATATATATATATATATATATATATATATATATATATCACTAAAACATCCGCTGGGTCATAAGCTTCATTTCGGTACCTTACTTGCCTGAGTGGGTGGCCTGTAGGCTGAGATAAACCGCGTCACACACACAGACAGACATTATGAAAATTTATAAGATATCAAACCCAAAACACGGTACATATTGTAAAGGCTCTTGGTATGACCTTAAAATGCGTCTGATGGTGTGACTCCAATTTTAGAGACCAAGGGAGCGTGTAGGCACACAGCATAATCCGGTTAACACACTGGTTCCCACAAAATGACCGAAGTTAATCGATGTTGAATTGTGATGGATGGCTCTCGTCTGGGTGAGGCCCCGTGTTTTGACAAGCTTCTGGGTTTGACCTTTACTCCTGATCTGAAATGGAACACGTACATCAAGTCTGTTGCCAAGGTCGCAGGAAAGATGGTGGGATCCTTCTACCGCTCCAGAAGATATCTCACTACTGATGCAATTCTCTATCTCTATAAAAGCCAAGTACGGCCAAGGATGGAATACTGTTGCCATATCTGGGCAGGAGCTGCCAAAAACAGCCTATCATGCCTTGACAGAGTACAAAATAGACTTCGTGGTTTAGTGGGGGATGCCCTTTTCTCTACCCTGCAACCCCTCTCCCACAGAAGAGACGTTGCGAGCCTATCCTTGTTTTATCGTTATTTTCATGGCAGGTGCTCGTCTGAACTCCAATCCCTGGTCCCCCCTCGCCAATCTTTCACGAAAAACACCCGTCTAGCTGAATCCACTGTGAAAAATTTCCCCCACTCTATATCTGTGCCTAAATCAAAACGCGGATTTCATGAGCAAAGCTTCTTTCTTAGAACTGCACGCCTGTGGAACTCTGTTCCGTCTGCCTGCTTCCCTCCGGACTACAACTTGGATGTCTTCAAGTCTAATGTTAACAAATTCCTGATGAACCGCTCCCCTAATTAAACACTTCATAAAATCTCCTCACTAACGTGATGTACTTACAATAACCCTTATCCCTGAGTGGCTTCCGGGCCTTGATAAGTGGTGATCACTGTGTAAAAAAAAAAAAAAAAAAAAAAAAAATCTGGTCAGTATTTGATGAACGACTTTTTGGGAATATCATGTGGACACCTTACTATGGGCAAATAGCATCGCCAACCAGCACTGTGACAAAAATCCATGCATAACAGTTATCAATAAGATAGACTGAAAACCAGGGAGGAGTTATTTCACTTGAAGTGATCAAAACCCCTTATGGTGGTGATGATTGTACCTATTTACTATGCCTCTCCACAGGACAGAGTTAGACACCAGGGTTGTTTTTTAACGTGGAGAAAAGGTACAAAAATACAAAAAATTGTCTCAGTTGTGAAGGACTGATCCTCCACCGAAAGAGAACAAGAAATGGAAGTGCAGCATCTGAAGAACAGATACTACAGTTTGATCTTGGTGGTTATGATTGTAGTCACTCTCTTATTTGCCACTATTTTATTGTTATCATAAAAGGAGACCATGTGTGATCGTCTAATGTTCTGTCTATTTGTGATATATTCATATCTAATTGTTCATATGTTTTTTTTTTTGTGTGTGTGTGTGTGTGTGTGTGTGTGTGTGTGTGTGTGTGTGTGTGTGTGTGTGTGTGTGTGTGGTGCATGTATTTTGCACATACCTTCTTCATGCGTCGTTGAGCTTGTCCACCTGGGATTGATTTCGTTCTTGGAGGGGAGATTGGAAGTTTGTTTTGGACGAATATTCATTCACTCCAAGACGATGATTTGGTTTTATATAGTTTTTATTCACCTTCCAGAAGAATGGAAAGTGAATGTCTTTGCTCATTTTCACACAATTCAGCGCCCCCGCCAATGAAGGGGAGGGGACGACCTGTTAAGCCGTCTGTTCTTCTCTACGTCCAAACCCAAACTCACTGACTCCAGCTAACCTGATCACGTGATTCACACGCAGATCCAATCAGTTGGCCCTCACTTCCGGTAAAACGTGTCTACAATATAATTTAACATATTCCTTTTTTATGTTCGACCTATTTCCTAACACTATTCCCACGTCGAGTTTGACTTAAAGTCATAGTTAGTGTTATGACGATAATTCAGAATCGAGAATCGGAAAAATCGGAGCTTTTGGGGGTATCGGCATCGGTATCGGAATCGGAAAAATTTGAGCCTATTTTCCGATGCCACAATCGATTCCTTTAATGATCTTTTATATTTGATTTTGACTTAAGAAACATCTTCCACTGATTGTAGTAATAATAAAATAATAAATATTTATTGACTAAAACTTCCAGTAAGACTAAAATGTCTTGATCACCCCCTCACTAGGCGTATCAGAATTTTTGTAGGAATTTTTGACATCCCTAACACGAAACTGCGAACAAAATATAAAAACTCGTAATTTCTCTTTGAAAAGTGGGTTGTTTATTTTCTTTATGGATTATGCTTCCAAAATAAACTATTAAAGTTGTATAAAAAGTAATAGATATATTATTTTTTTATTTTTTAAAAATAGTAATGAAATTAATTGAATTTTACGAGTTCAGTATTTTTCAATTTTTAAACTTTAAAAATCTATCAAAATTTTTCTATTGATTCTATTTTAACGATATTTTCAGGGTCAACGTGAAATTTTATGCTCTTTCCAATAAACCGAATATAATATTTAAGACAACTTTTGTTTTTTAATTCACGCTCACGTAAATTAAAAAGCCGAGTCGGATTTATTTATTTTTGTTTTGTTTGTTCTTTTTCGACGGTACTAGATGGGGATACGAGAAAGGTTTGAACTGTAACGAATACGGTTTAAGCGTAACAGCCACGTTACGTTATTGCTAATCGCCTGACATACGCTTTTTGGGAGGGAACACTGACGAGACTGCTCTCTAAATGTGTTCGCTTAAAAAATACAGACTTCAGCGACAAACACTGAGGAGAGTGTCTAATGTGGGTTATAGAACTTATGGAGATTCGCGTTTGACGACTGTGTAAACAACTCGTGTTTCTTGTCTTCCATTTTTCAGACCACTTAGTCTAAACATGTTCCCCTTCAATCTCAGGTTAAACACTCTTGAAAATCAAATAATAATAATCCTGCTTTAGTAACACAAAGTTTTTTTGTAAGTAAAAACAACAAACGGAACACTGTAGTAGTGGCAGTCAGTGTTTGTATAAAGCAATGTTAGATATTATTCCAGACTATGTCGATATCCTGTGATTGGTAGAGTTACTGACTATCGACTCAGTAATTGTTGGTTCGATTCCGGGCTTGGAATAGATCCTAGTTTAGGCACACTAAAGTGCTGTGAAACAGCGAAACAGTCTATGGATCATTATATATATATATATATATATATATATATATATATATATATATATATTTGTCTTTACATAAGCAGTAGTTTGTTGCTACACAGTCATGAGCATGTTTCGGTCTGTGTAGCAACAAACTACTGCTTATGTAAAGACAAATGTAACTTGCTCTACTTCTGTATTGAGCACTCTCGTATGAACCTCGTTATATTTCACTGGTTAACCTACCTTTGAAAAATAGCAACCTCAAATTATATATATATATATATATATATATATGTGTGTGTGTGTGTGTGTGTGTGTGTGTGTGTGTGTGTGTGTGTGTGTGTGTGTGTGTGTGTGTGTGTGTGTGTGTGTGTGTTTAGGCAGTACTATAAATTTAAGCAAACATTGTGCAATTTACAATTACATATTTTTATCATTTTTTCGATTTTTCATATGATCTTTTTTTTTATTTTAAAATAAAATTTTTAAAAAATTTATAAATGTTCCGTAACGTACCACGAACATTTTTGATTTCTTGTATAATCGTCATCAGGTAAAAAAGTAAATCAACAAAAATACTGGAGAAAGAAGAAAACCTCAAGGGGCAGCAAAGAAACGGTCGGTTAGATGACGTGAGAACGTCTTCCTGTTGTTTTAGGAAAGATTTTAATAATTTAAAAATTTATGACGTTTTAAGGACAACGCAGCATTGCGTCAAGCATTTAAAAATATTATTACTGGTTCTGTGGGCAATATAATGAATTGTCGGCCGTTATTTTTACGTAAATATCTTCAATAATAACAATAACACTAATATAATACATTCTGAAAGCAATTTTTTTTTAATATACCTGAAGCTATTTATATAAAAACACAACGGTTCAAAATTCGACAATGAACTGTAAACGTTCGTGGTACATACGGAATATTCGTTATTCTTTTTAATACAAAAAAAGATCATTAAAAAATCGAAAAACGTAAGAAAGGTATTATTATATATATCAAGCAACCATTGTTAAAAATAACAGGAGTCGTCTACTTAATAATACCTTTCTTACGTTTTATATAAATATATATATATATATATATATATGCAATATAATATAAATATATTTAAATAATATATATATGCAATATAATATATAATGCTATATATATATATATATATATATATATATATATATATATATATGTATATGTATATATATATATATATATATATATATATATATATATATATATAAAATGAAAATTACAATTGAAATTACCAAAATGATCCAATATGGTAAAATTAAAGTAAATTATAAATATTGAAGAATTAATATTTATAAAATTATTTCAGCCAAATATAAAAGCTTGATAAAACCAAATAGGAAATAGAGCTTATAATATGAGCAAACAGTTAATAAAATATGTTAAAAACACTTTGAAAGTAATTAAAAACATATTTAATCTGAAAAGGAAACACTAGATAAATGGATAGTCCTTAATCCGCGGAGTTTCGAAGAAATACTTTCCTTCTCATCAGAGGGTAGGAATTAGCAAAATGCGGGATCGGATTTTGCATGCAGAAGTATTTGATGAAACAACAAGTAAGTCTAAGATCTTACTTGCTGGGTCATTTTGACTTTTGTTTCCCTTTATTTTATATTTTATATTTAACTTTATCCTCATTTTTTTCTCTTCTTTCTCTTCACAGATCTTTCTTATTTATATTTATGTCTCGGAAGTAGAGTGAAAAGCACATCTTATTTTTCTTTTATTAATATTATTGGAATCTTTTCTTATTTTCCTTGTACACATTTTTGTGAATTATTCCATGGATTTCTGCCTTTGGATTATTATGGACCATCTTTTTCCAATTACGGGATTTCCTTGGATTTTACTTGTACAAATGGAAATTCTTTTAACTTTCTTGAAGTTTTACATTTGGATTTTACCGTCACTGGATTTTTTTATCTTCCACGAGACTATCCATTCGTGTGTAATCACCTCTTTCTTTACCATGTTCTCTCTGCTTCACTTTTTTTGTTTTCAAGTAAGATATCGAGTGATATTATATATATATATATATATATATATATATATATATATATATATATATATATATATATATATATATATATATATATAAGTATCACAATAGTAATTTTTAAATACAAACAGATCCTGTCGGGAATCATCAGTGCATCGTGACACGATTCCGTCGTGGGATTAGAACCTGGCCACGAAGCCATCTTGGACCCCATTAGCAAGGAGCAAACCACATGGCACATCTCAACCGTGCAAAAATATCGTGGAAATTTTAACATTTATTTTTTAAATGTCGTAACAACAGGTCACTTATAGCATCATGATCTATGCATGCGAGCTTATGTTACCGACTTTCTTTTTCATCTTAAAGTGCTCAACAATAAGAACAGAGTTTCTTAAAGAGACTGACATAAATATTACAATAATAATTTTTAATACCTACAGTCACTAGTATATATATATATATATATATATATATATCTATATATATATATATATATATATATATATATATATTAGAGATGGGACTATTCCAAAATTTTTCCCGATTCCTATACAATTACCGATTCCGTTATTAAATTCCCGATTCCGATACAATTACCGATTTCGATTCCGATTTCGATTGTTTATAAATATCAAAATATTTAAGTATTAATTTATTTTTTATCATTACCGTAGAAAACCACCTGTAAAATATACAGATGTTTTTTTCGCGCGTAAGGATACACATGTGAGGGATGATCTATCGATTATAGCTGAACTATTAGCTTAAAATTAATAGATATTCATTATTTTAGTATTAATATCAGCAGTAGAAGAATTTTCTTTACAGAAAATCAAATAAAAAAGCCAATTAAAAGTGTTGAAACAATTAATCAGAATGGGAATCGGGAATCGGAAAAATCAGAACTTTCTAGTGCATAAGGTTCGGAAAAAATGTGCCGATACCAAAAACGATTTTTTTTTATTATCTTTTTTTATGTTATTTTGTTTTAAATATAATCGTACACTGTTAGTAGTAATGTAAAAAATATTATTGCTATAGTAAAACTAAAATCTTTCCCTACAAGTGTATTTTCATGTTTGAGAAAATACCTGGATATTTAACATGTGTTTTTACGGTAATCCGGAAAAATAACAGCTCTATAGTTAAATATTTAGAGATTTATAATGAATTGGAATTGGAAACGGGCATTATATCGGAATAGGGAATTTAGTACAGAATCGGCAATTGTATCGGAAAAAGTACTAGAATCATTCCATCACTAATATATATATATATATATATATATATATATATATATATATATATATATATATATATATATATATAATATAAAGCTGAACGTCTGTGTGTGTGTGTGTGTGTGTGTGTGTGTGTGTGTGTGTGTGTGTGTGTGTGTGTGTGTGTGTGTGTGGTCACAAATAGGCTCCTATATGGTTGACTATTTAAAAAAAACTAATTACATATAATGATAGAAGATGTATCGAGGATCAGAAATGGGTAATTTTGATCTGGCAGAACGGTGGTTCATAAAAATTTTGGGGTCTGCGGTATACTTTGATAATTATGTTTCAGTTTGAATAAATATGGTATGATAAAATTATTGGGTGTTCGTTCACGCCTGACCTCCATAGAATGTAAATATGCCACAAAGTTTAACAAGGTTTTTTAAAAGGGGTGAGTGTCCATAATAACACCTTAACTTTAATCTTAATTCACGTTAACTTTTATTTATTTTTTTAGTTGAATCATATTGTGTCGAATAAATTCACCCCACAAATTCACGTTCTTATTAAAGTGAAAGCCAAAAAAAAAAAAAAAGTCGGAACTTTAGACAATTCTCAACACAAATTTTGCATAACTGTTTTTTTCCTTCTCCACTTGCACGTGGCACTCTTTCGAAAATAGAAAAATCTATAATATAAAGCTGAACGTCTGTGTGTGTGTGTGTGTGTGTGTGTGTGTGTGTGTGTGTGTGTGTGTGTGTGTGTGTGTGTGTGTGTGTGTGTGTGTGTGTGTGTGTGTGTGTGGTCACAAATAGGCTCCTATATGGTTGACTATTTAAAAAAAACTGATTACATATAATGATAGATGTATCGAGGATTAGGAATGGGTAATTTTGATCTGGCAGAACGGTGGTTCATAAAAATTGTGGGGTCTGCGTTCACGCCTGGCCCCTAAAGTATGGGAATAAATAATGAAAAAAAAACGTTTACAAGGGTTTTTGATATAGATGTACACAAGAATACTTTGATAAGTATGTTTCAACTTATATAGGGATGGTATAATAAAATTGTGGGGTCTGCATTCGCGCCTGTATTCCATGGAAATATGGCACAAACTTTAACAAAGACTTTTCATATATATTTGCGTAAGTATACTTGATAATTATGTTTCAATTTGAAGAAATATCGTATAATAAAATTATTGGGTGTTCGTTCGCGCCTGACCTCCATAGAATGTAAATATGCCACAAAGTTTAGCAAGGTTTTTAAAAGGGGTGAGGATCCACAATAACACCTTAACTTTAATCTTAATTCACGTTAGCTTTTATTTATTTTTTTTAGTTTAATCATATTGTGTCGAATAAATTCACCTCATAAATTCACGTTCTTATTAAAGTGAAAGTAAAAAAAAAAGTCGGAACTTTAGACAATTCTTGACACAAAATTTTCATAACTTTCTTTTTTTCCTTCTTCACTTGCACGTGGCATTCATTCGAAAATAGATAAATAGATAAATAATAAAAAATAAGAACGTCACTTGTTATCGTGTCAAAAGGAGGAAAAATCCTGCTCACGTGATTACGGGTCTTTTTTAAAAAATTACATAACCTTTTTATTTTTATTTATATATCTGTTTAAGCTTTTTTTTGTCAGTGTACTAGAAGGAATTAAGTTGCGTGTTCTTTGCATTACAATAGTACAACCCTGAATCCGACGGCGCAATACTACACCGTTCAATACTGTAAAACTGAAACGAAGCTGTTCTGCTTGAAAAGGGCGCCATTTTCTTCTGATGCATATCTATATCGATTCTTTGCTTTAAAAACTAAAGTAATTACGGTTTTACTTTTTTAATATCCTATTTTGTATTTTCGGATTATTTTACTAAAGTAAGTAAAGCTTCATTATTTTTTAAAACTGTTTTTGTTTTTTTGTTTTTCGATATTTCGTTAATATTATTTAGTAAGAGTGTTTAGCAGAAAAAGCCAACAAACGACTACCCGAAAAATAAATATACAATAAATAAATGTTACCATAGTCAATAAAAGTTCAGTTCATGTTTTTTTGTTTTGAAATAGTTTTTAATGTTCTTTACTTGAACTAATTTCAGCGAACCGAAATTAAAACGAAATGAATTTTTATATAAACTACACATGCCATAATCGAATATTCCTCAAGCAAAAAAAAAACGGAAACATTAAAATATGTTTATAAATATTCCTTACGTTGACGGAACTCTCTTAAATTGTTAACACAGAATGCTCAGGTGCCCCTTCTTCAAATTGAAAACGGGGCTCTCCATTTCAAAGTCGCTGCCATTTTGATTTTTCTTAAACCGGTTCGTGAATTAAAAAAAAAATTTTTACAACCTACTTAAAAATACAAACCAATGAATTTTCTACCATAAAAGTAACTTTTATTTACTATGGTAACATTTATTTCTTGTATATTTATATTATTATGTGGAAAACATTTTCTCTTTGTAAGGAAACATCATTTTGTCGGTCACTCTTGGCTACGAATGGAAACAAAGTTGATATAAAAAAATATATTTTCGCGAAAATTATCTTTACTTTCATCATATTTTGCTTAGGGTAAAATTTTGGAGTATCAAAACCTATCTCTTTACAACCCCCTCCTTTTCATAATCTATCATACTTTCATCAACCACAGTCCATTTTCCGTAGGCTGTTTTTGAACCCAGTCAACGACGGGTACTTCTGCTAATATATATATATATATATATATATGTATATATATATATATATATAATATTGGTGCAAAAATAATGTCTTTTTACGTCCAACTTCAAGTTAAAAAACGACATTATTTTTACACCAGCCTAATATATACTTATATCCAAATGCAAATATAAGTATGATAATAAATTAATTACCACAAGTAAATTCAACTACAAACAAGTATAAGTTACGTGGATAAAAATAAAAATCACCTTCATAACAGAAAGGTTGGGGTAATATAAATCTTAGAAAAAATGAAACTACTTATTTCAGTAGCAATTGTATATATATATATATATATATATATATATATATATATATATATATATATATATATATATATATATTGCAATCATTAAGGGAAGATTTTTATTATTCATGATTAAAAGTAAAATACCTAAAACACGTTAAAAAAACAAAAAGTGGGGATAATAGGGAAGAAACAATAAAGGGAGTAGTCAGCTGCCCGGTTTCGCCCTCGCCTTTTCAAAGCTGTATTGAGAGATTTAAAAAGGAAAAATAAAAAATATGTACATTATTAAAATAAAGTTGTGTTCTGTTCATGGGTAAATAAATAAAAAAAAACAGGGCAGCGATTAAAATAAAGCAACGTTATGATATTTTCGAATATTCTGGAGGTTGATCACGCTCAAACCTAAGAGATATTCCCTCTGTTCTGTTTACAGAGAGAAGGCCACCTCAGCCGAACGTAAATAGTCTCCAAGATATTTAGATGGAATGCTGAGTGAGAACGACTCAGAATTGAAAATAAGTTCGTGCTGAAGTTTGCTGCACATGACGGGCTTTTTTGATGAGATGGCCAGTTATTGAAGACCTGTATGTATTGCTAAGTACGTCTGTTGCTCGGTTGTCCCATTTCTGATTTTCCTAAGTATGTGCTGTTAAACTCTTCCATCTAATCTCAACGTTGTTCGACCCACGTAGTTGGCACCGCAACTACACTTAAAATTTTAACTTACATTATTATTATTATTATTATTATTATTATTATTATTATTATTATTATTATTATTATTGGGGAGTAAAACATCTTTTTGAGAGGATGGCATTAAGGTTTTCGTAGAGAACAAAACACGCACACTTGAAGCAAAATAATATTTTTGAACCGTTAAGTTGATTTGTTTGGCGAATCTTTCACTTACTGTCCCCAACCACGGTAAACGAAGATATATTGGACATTTAGTCACTGTTATAAGTTAAGTTTCAGATACCTCCACGAGTTTTCACATAGACTATCTTCAAAGAATTCTCTTTGAGAAAACCTGTGGCGTTCCCTGGAGTCTTAGTGACAACAAGTTTCTTCAGATTTCCAGTATTCACCATGTCTTTAGATAACCTTTGAAAATATGTTTGCGTTATCACAATAGCCGTTTACCATTGATTTATCGTTGATAGCGACCATTACTCCTCAGTGGAATTTGGGTGGCAATAAGCCTCACCAAAGTCCCAATCCTCTTTCCAATGGAGTTCTCTCTCCTCCATCGTTCCATCCCTTACCCCCTTTGATGTGGCACTAGTTTATGCCGATACTACAATTTTTTATATGGGGGGGTGCAATTTTATAGTTTGGGTTCTTCTTCTTCTTCTTCTTCTTCTTCTTCTTCTTCTTCTTCTTGGTCCTGGATATGACCTTAAACTATATCCAATGGTGAGTCTCCAGCTTGCGGGCTTTGGAGAGTGTGGAGCCACGCCTTAATTGCCATTGCTCTCAGGTCCACTTTGACCCGGAATGGCATTACCTGTAAGGGTCCCAACTATGGATTAAATAGAAACTGACTTGAAAAAAAATATTAAAAACTTTTTCTTCAAAATCACAGGATTCGGCATAAAATAACCTGAAAAGGGTTGATATGCCGAAAAATAAAACAACCAACCAATCTTATTATTATTATTATTATTATTATTATTATTATTATTATTATTATTATTATTATTATTGTCTCACAAGGAGCTTTCGCACAGGTCATAAAGGATTTCTCATTGAGAACAACCTGTGGTGTTCGCTGGAAGCTGAGTGACAACAAGTCTCCCCAGTTTTCCAGTTCTCTCTACCTTTTGATAACATTTTCAAATGAATTTGCATTATCGCAACAGCCGCTTACCATCGATTTCTCACTAGCAGCGGTCATTGGTTTCCACTGGAGTTTGAGTGGCAATAAGACTTCCCAAGGTACCAGTTCTCTTGTCATATTTCCAGCGGAGGTCTGGCAAGTGCTATCTCTCCTCAGTCTTTCTATCCTCCTTGAGCCTTCTCGATAATCTGGTATCATTCTTTTGGCGGTGATTGGGTAATGGGGATGGGGATTGAGAACTTATAGATATGCAGCTTCAATTTTATTAACCGGAAGAAGTCACACAGACAATCATCAAAGATTTCTTTTGGAGAACAATTTACGGTGTTCTCTGGAGTTTGCGTGACAACAAGTCCCCTCAGATTTCCAGTACTCTCCACTTCCTTCGATGATCTTTGCATTTAAATTTACATTATCGTAACAGCCGCTTCCCATTGATTTCTTGTTGGCAGCGACCGTTGATATTCACTAAAATTTGGGTGGTAATAAGCCTCTTCAAGGTCCTAGTCCTGTTTGCACTTATCCAGCGGACGTCTGGCTAGTGCTTTCCTCCCACGTTCATTCCATCTTCCTTGAGCCTCCTCACTTATTTCGTGTAGCATCAATTTATGATGATACACACACACACAAAAAAAGGCTGGGGCTTGGGTGGATGGGGGGGGTTAATTTACAATTATGCAGTTCCGGTTTTATTATTTCTTATTATTCTCATGGAGAAATAAATAAATTATTATTCGGGTCGATTTTTGCGAGGCATTTTTGCAAGTCATCGTATTAGTTGGATTCACTTTGACTAATTTAAACGTTTCAACTTTCCGCTCGCGTCATCGAGAAGCAGATTTTCTTTCACTTTCATTTTCGGCCTTCGCATCACGGGTTCGAGTCTGCTGCCTTCCTACTAGCGTTTTTATGCTCTACACACACCTTCAAGCACTCGGGCAACGCCGGCCACTCAGGCTAGTTAAACTATATAGAAAAGAAAGCCTTATGAAAAGAAACATTAATTAAATTACATTTAGTATAATAGATACACAAAATACATAAACACTTCAAGTAAAAACAATATAGAAAACAAAAAAGTATACATATCGGTTTATATGCTTGTTTATTTTTTTATCTTTTAGAAAACTCATATGTTGTAAGTCTATTTTATGATTGCGTGAAAATATGAAACGAATGTAATGTCTACTTTAGATAAAAATGGTTTAATAGTATCATAAACATATATTACAAACAGCTTATGTAAATACAATAAAAAGCAACAAATATATTCATGTTTATATTTGACAGCAACCCCTCTTCATGTCCATTATGTTAAAAATGTCGGCAATGTCTTTTCACAACTATTTCAGATGCGAGCAAACATAAAAATTTGTGTATATATAAACAAATTCTCTCTCTCTCTCTCTCTCTCTCTCTCTCTCTCTCTCTCTCTCTCTCTCTCAATATATATATATATATATATATATATATATATATATATATATATATATATATATATATATATATATATAGGGTGACCCAAAAAAAACAGAGGACATTGAATTGTTTTTTCTGAGCATTTTACAGTCAACGGAGAAAAAAAGGCCAAATACCCTAGTGTTTTGATGTGATGTTTTAAATATAATAAACTAGTTATGACCAAAGTTTAATTTCATTCGGACAAAACACTAAGAAACGGGGCCTAATTAGAGTTGGGTCCCGTTTTTATTGGGGGGGGGGTGACCCTGTATATATATAGGCAGTATTTTTCTCTATGGCATATTTCATTAAATAATATAGACGTTTTTTTTTTGTCAAATAAATTCTATTTTCGCTCCTTTCCAAATTCCAAAAAACAATCTTCACTTCTGGCGGGAACTGGCTGATGCAATCACCATATTTATCACAAGTGTATATAGGGATGAATTAATCCAACTGGTTTTGAACAATTTATAAAGTTTTATGAATTGTTCAAAACCAGTTAGACTAATTAATCCCTGACGATGAATCCTGAAGGTTTGTAAAGTACTCGAGCCTATGATAAATATGGTGATTACATCAGCCAGTTCCCGTCAGAAGTGAAGACTTTTATTCGGAAGTTAGAAAGGATCGAAAAAAAATTAATTGACAAAAAACGTCTATTTTATTTAATGAAATATATATATATATTATTTATTTATT
>NC_136490.1:41158129-41230629 GCF_053919585.1 Euprymna scolopes | reverse complement strand
AGATCTCGTTATGTTCGCTTTCTGACCAAGTGTAATCGGGTATCGTCCACATATCGTTGATGTGTGCCTTATTCAGGTTTATAGTTCCTCCTGTAGAAACATTTTTATGTCGACCTTTAAAATTCATGTCGATAGAAAAATCGTGCACTATCTCTTTGAATTTGATTAATAAAATCGATCCAATGTCGGCATCGATGAGTCCTTTTGATTTTCCATCAATAGAGAACGCGATTTTCACCAGGAGAGGTTCGGACGCGTTTAACATCAACTCCATGGATTCCATGTCGGTCAGGACGTTGTGCATGCTGTCATAGGGCTCGTTCCTGATCATCCATAAAATTATGGCGTTGATATTCCCGCAGTTGCGGTAATCACAGCCACCATGATTAAGCATGCTGTTATACGCCGGATAAGAAGCGGTGATTCGGTATGACTGAACTGTCGGGTGGACAAGCGCGATATTAACATTGTCCCTCTCAGCGCATTTTGTTGGAAAACTATGTTGTATGAAAGTGGCTGGTGCTAATCCAGGCTTCGGATCATGCACTTCTGGACTGTTCAACTCATCCATACAACTCAGTTGACATGTGAGTATCTCTTTCGTTGTATAGTTATCTGTGGTTCCTATATACAGCTCATCAATTTCAATCAGTTCTGTCTCATTCGGACTTATATACAAGTCTATATAATGAGGTCCTGGTTTTAATAACTGAAGCTCCCCGATGGGGCCGCTGTCGTAGAATTCCTTCCATCGGTCAGTTGTATTTAAATGCGCAGGGGTCGAAAACTTTCCGATTGGCAGTCCATCCATTGAAACTTCAACAGTGATCTCTGAGCCAGTACAAAAAAAGAACACCCCCATTATACGAATCGACGCGTTGAATGCTGTACATAAATCCAAGCGTAGAGTGCCGCCAGGTTTTAGGTATACAGCTTTATGATTCGATGCGTATGGACGACGATGCACTCCGCGGTCACAGGCATGATTTTCCGCCTCTATCGTTAAATAGTGTAACTTGGGAGACCCATCATTTGCAGAGATGTTGAAACTATGCGCAAGAACGACTAACTTTAACAGGCACAGTGCCCGCAAGAAAATGCCGGTAGTTGTCATTCTGTTATGGTTCGTATTTCGGGCAGCTCTTATCTCTGGTCGAAGACACGATGAAGTGACCAGTTTGGAAAAAATGCTTCCTTTTAAATAATGTACTGCGTATAACGTCACAACAAATGTTATTATACGTATATATACATGCACATACTCTCATTTATATATATGTACGTATATATGTGTGTACACACACACACACACACACACACACACATATATATATATATATATATATATATATATATATATATATATATATATAATATATATATATAGAGAGAGAGAGAGAGAGATAGGTGTGTGTGTGTGTGTGTGTGTGTGTGTGTGTGTGTGTGTGTGTGTGTGTGTGTGTGTGTGTGTGTGTGTGTACAAAACAGTTGTTATTTTACGTTGCGAAATATATCTTAATGCGTTCATGCAGTCCTGGAACTCAAATAAATTTTCACATGAGTTCGTCCTAATTAAAAACCCACCACAGATACGTCTGCTAACAAGTACCGATATCAAACGCTGAAAATAAGTATTAAATATTTTAATGTGATTTGGCGTTATTCAGTTTGTCTGCATCTTACGCATTCTATGCCAATCATTAATTCTCCATTTAAACTACCAAAATAATACACAAAAAGAACAATGAGATTATTTTCGTATGGATATGAGTATCAGTAAATTCTTACAAAACTGGACATTTTCTTTCCTTCTTTTTCACCTTGGGCCGAATTTGAATAAATACATTTCTCAAAGAAAATGTGTGACTCAGAAAAACTCCACATAGAAATCCAGATTATTTATTTATTTATTTATCATCATCATCATCATCATCATCATCATCATCATCATCATCATCATCGTCGTCGTCGTCATAATCTATATATTAATAGGATAGCGTGTGTGTTATTTATTTTGTGTATCACGTTTACATCCGAGTGACTGTCGATTAATTGTTATGGACTTCCATTTATTGTAATAAATAATTTTACTAAGAATTCTTTATAAGTTTTGGTTTCGGTTTCGATTATAGCTGATGGCACAGAAGTCATTTATTTTTTTTATAAATAATTTTACCAAGTTTTGGTTTCATTTTCGATTCAAGCTGATGCGCCCAAGTCATATAGATATAGATATATTTTTTGAAATCGCAGCTTTATAATATATTTAAAAAAATTGATAGAACATTAACTCTATAATAATATATACGAAATCTACAAAAATAAAAATATCATATTTAAGCGTACTTTAGATTGAGCTATGCCGGGCGGCCCTACTAGCTTGGATAAATACTTTTGTAGTTTTAACAAAAGAGCTACAATAATATCAGTGTCTCCATTTACGCTGAACATCTACAAAATGCCAACATCAATATATTACCTATGTATGAGTCCCCCATTATTATTGGTTCACAAGGAGCTTTCACGCAGGTCATCAAAGATCATTCCTTGACAACAGCCTGTGGTGTTCCCTGGAAACTGAGTGACAACAAGTCTCTCCAGGTATCTAGTACTCGTCATCTCTTTCGATAACATTTGCAAATAAATTTGCATTATCGCAACAGCTGCTTGCCATTGATTTCTCGTTGGCAGCGGCTGTTGGTCTTCACTGGAATTTGAGTGGCAATAAGCCTCCCCAAGGTCGCAGATCTCTTCGCACTTATCTGGCAGAGGCCTGGTCAGTTCCTCGATCTTTCCATCCTCCTTGACTCTACTTGGTTATTTGGTTTCACTTTTCTTTGGGTGGGGAGGGGCAGTGATGTGGCAATGGGAGGCTTGGGCGGGGGGTTAGAGAACTTATAGATATGCGGCTTCTGTGTTCTTGGTTTCATGTAGTGTTTCATGTTTTGCTTTTGCAGCAGTGTGTCTGGTCCGCGCTTGTAGCTCCTGTGTGTTAGTTTCCGCATTCAAGGATTTTTCTTAATATTTCATCTGTTTTCATTATTGTTGTTCGTTGTACTTTTCCAGACATTCCTTTGATTCCAATTTTTCCTATTCTTTTTCAAAGTTTTGGGGGATTGTTCCTAGTGCTCCTACTATTTAGGTATTATTTTGATTTTCTTCATCTTCCATATCCTTTCCAGCTCTCTGGCTAGCTCTGTGTATTTGCTCCGTTTCTCCTTTTCTTTGATATTCACCCTGGGGTCAGCTGAAATAGCAAAGTCTACGATTTGACAGGATTTTTCTTTCTTGTTAATTATTACGACATCTGGTTTTCTTGCTTGGATGGGTTTATCAGTTGGTATGTTCATGTCCCGTAGGACTTTGTGATTCTCTTTTTCAAGTGCTGTTGTCGGCTTATGTTTGTATCACTTGTCTGTGCATTTGAGATGCAGTTGTTTGCATAATTCCCAGTGTTCTATCCTTCCCACTTGGTCGTGTCTGTTCTTCTATTCTTTTTGGGTCAGTTTCTGCGTTCACTTATTATATGGTTAATCGTTTCGTCTCTTTGTCCACAGAGTCTGCATTTGCTGTTTTCTTGTGTCTGTCGATCTTTGCTTTGATGTGATTGGTTCTTATCGAGTTGTCTTGTGCTGAAGTTATTAGGGATTCAGTTTCTCGGCTTATGTGTCTTTTTCGCATCCATGTCCAAGTGCTTTCGTTATTTTCATCTTTTGTCATCCTTATGAATTTTCCGTGTAATTGTTTCTCTTCCCACTTTTCTTTTTTTTTTGTCTTATCCTTTGTCTCTCTGTTTTCTGTTTTGTCGTTTTTTTTCAGTGTCTTTCGCTGCTATGATTATTTTTTTCAGTGTTTTACATTATGTATTTTTCTAATTCTTTTTTGGTGTTATTCACACGGTCTTCTATACTAACTAGTCCCTCCCGCCGTCCTTCCTTTTTACGTAGATTCGGTCAACATCGCCCTTCGGGTGCAGTGCGTTGTGCATGGTCATGAGTTTCCTGGTCTTCTGATTGAGCTTTTTCAGTTCTTCTTTAGTCCACCCTATGAACGGTTCAGAATATCTTACTAGTGATACTGCCCATGTATTTATGCCTTTTATTAAGTTTCTGCTATATAATTTGGTTTCGAGAAGTTTTCTTGTTCTCCTGAGGTATTCCTTCCCAATTCTCTTTTTCATTTCTTCTATTACTCCTAAGTATTTATAGGCGTCTTGTTCCTCTTTGGTTGGGTAGTTCCATGCCTTCTGTCGTCACTAGTTTTCCCTTTCTTAACTAGTTTCCAATAACTAGTAATTCGCACTTTTCCCTGCTAAACTCCATCTGGATATTCTGGCTGAAGATCCTGGTGGTATTTATTAATGTTTCTAGTTCATTTTTGGTCTTTGCGAAAAGTTCAGATCGTCCATGTACATTAAGTGGTTCATTTCTTCCTCCGTGTTAGAGAACTTGTATCCGGCTTGGCACTTTCTCGGTATATTGTTCAGGGGCGTCATGGCTATGATGAACAGTATGGTGACAGTGAATCTCCTTGGAAGATGCCTATTTGTTATTTATTATTTTTATAATTTATTATTTATTATTATTATTATTATTATTATTATTATTATTTATTTTTATTATTATTTATTAGTAGTAGTAGTATTAGTAATTATACTAAATCTAGATTTTAAAAATGGTGTATCTTGTCGAACCCGAGGATCTTTCTGTCAAACACGATAATCTTTCTGTCGAACTCGAGAATCTTTTGTTGAACTCGAGAATCTTTCTGGCGAACTTGAGAATCTTTTGTTGAACTCGAGAATCTTTCTGGCGAACTCGAGAATCTTTCGTTGAACTCGAGAATCTTTCTGGCGAACTCGAGAATTTTTTGTTGAACTCGAGAATCTTTCTGTCGAACTCGAGAATCTTTTGTTGAACTCGAGAATCTTTCTGTCGAACTCGAGAATCTTTTGTTGAACTCGAGAATCTTTTGTTGAACTCGAGAATCTTTCTGTCGAACTCGAGAATTTTTCGTCGGACTAGAGGATCTTTTGCTGAACTCGAGAATGTTTCTGCCGAACTCGAGAATCTTTTGTTGAACTCGAGAATCTTTCTGTCGAACTCGAGAATTTTTTGTTGAACTCGAGAATCTTTCTGTCGAACTCGAGAATTTTTTGTTGAACTCGAGAATCTTTCTGTCGAACTCGAGAATCTTTTGTTGAACTCGAGAATGTATCTGTCGAATTCGGAAACCTGTACGGACTTTCGAACTGAACTCTTCAATTAATCCACGGTTTAGATATATTGTGACCCTATACCGAGGAATGGTGCGCCTTCTCTAAGGGATGTTATCTCAAGTAATAACACGAAGCTGAATACTCTACACCAGACAAGATGAATTCTTGTCCTGGAATTCAGGAAGACCAAGAAACCAAAACGAAATTCATACTATAACATGGTTAATTGGGAAGTGGAATTTCTTTACTGACTCAGTGTTTGAGAGACAAAGAACTTTAATGGAACATTCGAATATCTATGTATCTCATGTAGAGTTCAATTGTTAGCTGCAGGTAAATAATAAATTTAATATTATTAATATAATAAATTTATAACTTAAAATATTGCAGCATTAAGAATTTTTTTAAATCTAATTTATAACATTATATAATCAATTCTTAAGACTTCAATATTTTAAGTTATAAATTTATCATATTTTGTACTAGAATATCTTGTCCTTTTCTTTTCCAGTTTTAACAACTAGTCATTTCCTTTTCTATGTTTAAGCTTAACCATATTACTTTTCATGCTTGCATTTCTTCTATTGTAATAACGAAATAGTTCTCATTGTCTCCCCCTTATCTTTTAAACAAGTTCATCTCTCAATAAACATTTAAGTCGTCAACGCTTTCCTGTGTTTTCATAAATGAAGCTTATTCGTCTTGAGTAACAGAAATCTCGCCAGCGGACGATCCAGCGAAATGGATCGGCCGTCATAAACACATATGAGAAGCGACGCATGAAGACTGAAGACCAAACCGGATGAAAAAAAAACAATTAATTAATTGATTTGTGTTCTTGATTGCTCACTGGCGACAATGAACATGAAACATGTGCAGTGAGTACGCGTTTGTTGAACCAACAAACAGCAAACGCATGTGTGAAACATTATACGCCTCTATCTGTTCGCATATGCTTCCCTCATTGAACTTTCTCTTCCCTTTTATTACAAGAAAATTGTTAATTATCAAGGCCCGAAGACCACTCGAGGATAAAGGTTAATGAATGTTAGTAATAAAATGTTATATACCGGGGTATATTGCTTTCGTTTTGTCAGCTATTATTGGGTATGATTCAGAGGTTCTCAATCAGGGGTAAATTTACACATGGGGGTACAAGAATTATATATAATCGGGGGTAAATAATTGAGGTATCTGATAATTTAAAAATAATTATTTCTTGTCAGATTGTGTCATGTCAAAGAAACATGCTTACATACCTAGATTCATATGTTCAATATGGCTTTGATTTCGTTGTTGTGGAACGTGTGGAGAAACCCCAGTATCTGCTGTGCTTAAAAGTCCTTGGAGATGGGTCACTCAAACCTAAAGTCCTAAACACTAAACAGGTTCTTTAGACCTTCTTGTCTTTCTGCCACGTTAGGATGGCTATGATGTTTTTGTATCAGAGTAAGGGGGTGAATAGAAAAATACATATAGCTGAGGGGGCCAATGGTGGAGGGAAGGTCAAGAATAGCTGGTATAAGTCCCAAGTAATTAGCAATTGTAGTTTTGTTGTATAATGGCGGGGGTTCCCAATCAACGTATAAATTTAGTTATGTTGTATAACCACGTATCAAAGCTACTTCTAGACATCTGTTATACAGCGGGATGTCACACGGGGATATACTGCGGTTCGTATTTACATAAAGGTATTATATTTTATAAGAAAAAGAATATATGCTTCATACCTTTCCTTTATCCAGAGTTCTTTTTTTCACTGCTGTACTGTGTGATGAAACATGCAACAACTAACATCATAACCGATTGAGAGACCTGCTTTTTCTTTTATGAAACCACAGAACAACGCTTTATATTTTAAAATATAAATTTATTTCAGCTGTCTCAGTGGTCTTTACAAGGAATCTGCATTACGTGTCTACATGGTTGTTATTTCCAGACCCGCTTCCTGGTTTTGAAGCAAGTCTGCTCACTTTCGTGACAAAACTCAAACTCAAACTCTTCAATCTAATCTTCTTGACCTCTTGACCTGTCAGTTCCGTTACGTCATCATCAAAAACACACGTCTCCTAACGTGTGACCTCTGTCACGTACGCAACTGCTCAATGTTATTTTGTTTATTTAACTTCGCTAATTTATGTACTCATCTTCAGCTGAACAATAAATAACTTCCAATATAAACTATTTTAACAATATCACTGGATAGATAGATAGATAGATAGATAGATAGATAGATAAATAGATAGATAGATAGATAGATAGATAGATAGATAGATAGATAACTAATTTAACTTTTAACTATGTTATTATTTAACAGTTTGAGTGTCGGCCGCACTGATGATTAAACCTTCAGTCTCCAAATCAGTATAACTTACAAGTGCACTTTACCAAGTATCTTATCCACTATGCCACGGGCCCATCTTAATCCTTTCAATTAAATGTAATTTTCAATTAACTCACAAAGTCACCCATCTCTTATTGTTTCTGCTAATTATTTTCACCATCTCAACAGCATCAGATAGTGATATTATGCTGTTTCACTCCCGCTCTTCTTTTACACGGTATATATCGCGCTCGCTTCCGTCTTCCTTCTCTCTCTCCATTCTCTCTTTCTCTCTCTCCTTCTTTCTTATTAGCAGCCAAATGTAAAAAACTAATTACAAAACACAAGACTTGAATAATTCATTATAAAACATTTGAAATATCGCCAAAAGTAATAATACTATTTATAGTGAATGAAAAACAAGGATGAATAAAAAAAATGAAAGAGAAAAAAAAAAGGATAGATCGAACAGAGAAACTAATTTTTTTATTCTATCTTCATTTTTTTTAACATTTAACTGGATTTGCAAACTCAATTTTTTTCCTTATTGAAATAGTCTAACTCAGTGGCTCTCAACCAGTATCCACAAAATCTTTCACATATATAGATCAGTAAATATGGGATTGCTGATTAATATAAGGTAAATTTCTGATAATTTCGAGAGACCACTCTTTTTATCAAAAAATAAAAATAACCAAAAGTGTGCCGTAAAGTCAATATTAAACAGTAAGTCTATACCTAGTGATTTATATGTAAAAGATTTTGAAAAACTAAATAGATATACGAAAATTTATAATCGAAATACTACTATTCTTCGTTAGTCTGTTCTTTTTGTTTTTTGTTTGTTTATTTTTTGTTTTTTGTTCATACATCATGTTACTCCAACATCCCAGTATTCTATGTTGCAATATTTTGGAAGTATAGTGGGGTATGATCCCACACTCTTCTACATTGTTGACAGCCTTCTTATACACGTACATATGTGTTTACCAGCAATGCTTCAAGCAAATTAACTTTCCCTTATGTATATAATAGCAGTTCATCCCGGCTTTGCTCGGGCCCTATGTACTGTTCATAACTTGCCCTACATGTGAATACACTTTATGTAAGATTTCAAATGTTTAGACTAAAATTTGTCTGAGTAATTTCGTAAAGACTGCAGAAGTAATTTTTTTTTTTTTACATTTAAAATTTCAAAATTGGCGGAGGAGTTTGGTAGAGTTTTCAAAGGTCAAATCGTTGAACATTGAGCCTTTGACAGTCAAATTTCTGTCCGAAAACCGATTAAAAAGATTTTCCCAAACCTGAAAACAACAACCGTACAATAAATATGTCTGAAATCATTTGATGTTTAATAACTTGAAAGCTATGGGCTCATTGGACCAAATACTTAATTTCAATTGGAATTTAATCAACCAGAAACAATCTCACATGCGAGTTATGCATTGGTTCCCGAAAGTTTATTTAAGAAAGTGCACAAGTGCTGTTCGACATCTTTAGCTATAAAAGGGCTCAGTTGTGTAACCAATCCACGTCTATCAAATCAACAACAAACTCTTCCCAAGGTGCACAAAAAAAAGCCGGCCTGTAGCCTTGGGCTATCGGCGTCAGCACGTAGACTTCACTATTAAAAATTGCGACACATCTAACGTGGACTTACTTTCAGCTTTCAAGACATACTTTCTTCGAAACAATACTATTATAAACTCTGTCAGCATTACAAACTAACCCATTCCTTTTTACGTTCGAAAGTGACTTTTGAATAACATTCTCCTATTATGGATTCTGAATCGGAAAAGTTTGAGTCGCGCGACGATGTTCACTCTACATGGGTCTGAACGCTTCTTTCTTAGTACTGCCTGCCTATAGAACACTGTTCTCTGCTGGCTTGCTTCTTGATTATTACAATATCGTTGTCTTCAAGTTCAATGTAAACAAGTTCGGAAACGTCCGCCGATGTTCACTCTACACAAGTCTTAACGCTTCTGCCAATTCTCCCCCCACCACCACCGTAATCTGCTGTTATGGTGCCCGGACTCATCTCCAAATCACGTGTGGGACGCGATTTTTCGAGAACTATTCGAGATAGTGAGCATTAAAAGACCACGGTCGCCATCTTGGATTTTGTCGTTTTTCCTTCCCAACCCCACGACAGACAGACACGAGCACGTTTTTTGCGGTAAGCCTTCCCTATTTTCCTCACAGATTCTTAATGCAATTTTCTCGTCTAGACTCGTAGGTTATAGTAACCTCTCTTTTACTAAATTATGCTCATTACATACTAAACGGAGAGGACAAATAAAACTAGAACATTATGCATAGATTTCGAGTTTGTAATTCACTTGGGACCAAGTGTATATCTGTTTTCCACAATACTTGAAAGTTAATCTATGCATCCGACCGTTTTATGTAATTCAGTACTATTTAACGAAAGATCGATACATTAATAAGGTATCTAATAAGAATAAAATAAATTAACCGTGCGTAAGATAACATTTATGCAAATGTTATGAGAACAAATCACCATTTGATCTTGACAAAGTTTTATTCAAAATAGATTCGAAATTCAAATTAGTATTTTCATGACCTGTAGTCAAGAGCAAAACTGTAAGTTCTACGTGCACTATTTTCACTAGCAAACATACACTCCCTCCGGTCGTATACTTTTTTTGGTACTAGTGCAGAGAGTGATCCGAACGTAAATAATAACGTTATTATTTAAAAAGCTATTCTTAACATGGGGAGGAGAGGGTGTTTTGTACCTATTCTATATTCTATAAAATTTTATATGTTTTTTTTATTACATTGTAAGGTTGAAACCTTACAATGTAATAAAAAAAAACATATCATAAAATTTTAATTAAACTTGGAAATACGATTTTAAAAAAAATAGCGCGGGTCACTCACTGCACTAGCACCCTTTTTTATGTTTTAAGACGGAAGGTGGCGGTAGTCTAGTGCTTACGATCTGGGTGTCTCTAGTCCGAATCCAGTTCGTTCTACAAAAAATCACTTTCACTTAGAATGTTGGCAACCTTTACGTGGTCCCTTCCGTAATCCCAGATATCTTTCTAGAAACACTTCTTACTAGAAACATATTGGGGAAACCAATGCTAACAATAGAATTTTCATACGATATGATAAGCTCTCCAGGTAGCTATTGAGTAAACTTTATCAAAATGAATAATTTTTGAAACGTGGTTCATTTCTCGCACAAACGGCGAATTCAAAAACAAGATCTAAATTTAATTCATTTTTAACACTATATCAACACCCCATCTTTTTATATTCTTATTTATATGTGACCTAAATCGTAAAGTAAAATAATTTGCATATTGCTTTACAAAAGAACAGTTTATTAATTATCGATTCATTTGTTTTATTTGGATTATTCGGACTACTGTTCTTATCTTAAATTATATTCGCTCAACATTTCGGCCGATGTAACATCTAACCTTGTTCAAGTGAATCCTGTCGAACTTGACAATCCAGGGTCAATGTGACCTACGGGACCGAATGAAGACTTACCTTTAAAAAGTTGATTTTTATGCGTATTTGGGTACGGTACAAACAAATATTACTGTTTAATTTGTCGCTGGTAAGTAATTTTGATGATACTAACACCTTAATATTCCTGTGTTTTATAGTGGCCGCCATTTTTCTTGTTACATAAAAAATTTGACGCATGCTCTAATTAAGTCAACTTACCTCTCCATGTTAAAAATAGCGGTACTCATGCAGAGAATGATCTGTGCTGAAATAATAACGTTATTATTTAAAAAGCCATTCTTAACATGGGGAGGGTGTTTTGTACATATTCTCTACTTTAACCTTACAATTGAATAAAAAATATATATAAAACTTTAATTAAACATGGAAATACGATTTTTTAAAAATAGCGCGGGTCACTCTCTGCATTAGCACCAAAATAGCGACAATTGAAAACCATAAGGAATACATTGGATAATTAAGGTCTTAATATTATAAGAACTACTTGCCGGCGACACATTTAACAGACCTGAATAGCCATAGAAATCATTTTTTTTAACGGTGAGTTTGCATTTGATCATCTATTACATATTGATCGAATCTTTCCTTAAGAACCGTGATTTTAGGGGAAATTCACCTGTCATCAAAGCTTCAACTTCTGTCCCATCGACGCAATGTTGCATCCCTCTGCTTCTTCTACAAGTATTTTAATGGTGAATGCTCCGCCGAACTACAAGCCCCTGTACCCCATCGACGTAAATACCCCCAACAAACCTGACAAACAACAAAATCTCACCCCTACACAATAGAGGCCCCTAGATGTAAGAAAGCCTTCTACTGCAATAGTTTCTCCCTTACGAGTTACTGTGGAACTCCATTACGAGTTACTGTCTTCCCAACTGTATTGATATGCAGAAGTTTGGGTATAATTTGAACTGACACCTCGCTGCTCAACTCCCTACATAGTATCCCAGTAACTTATGTCCCCGATAGTAGCCCCTTACATCAAACTGGCATTGTGCCTTGTTTGGGGTGAAAATGGAATTAAATTTTTAAAAAGTGACACTTTTCTTGAATTTGATGGCTACATCCTCAGAGCGGGCGATACTCGGAATAAAACTGCGAATTACTTAAGATCTCTAGCCAGCCGTGGCTGACAGAATGAGAGTATTCTACCTCCGTGGATTCCGTTCGAAATTGTTTTACGTTGAGTATTGTTTTGTCTTTAGTATAACAAATCATTCTCTTTAAGAATGTAATTTTATTTCGTAGATAAAGTTTTAGCAAATGTTTCTCATTCCGACCATTTACTTTTGAGCGACTGGCGTGATTGTTAATAAGTTGCGATCTGTTAACAAGTCAAAAACAAATGAATAAGTTAAAAAAACAAATGGATAAGTTAAAAAAAACAAATGGATAAGTTAAAAAAAACAAATGGATAAGTTAAAAAAAACAAATGGATAAGTTAAAAAAAACAAATGGATAAGTTAAAAAAAACAAATGGATAAGTTAAAAAAAACAAATGGATAAGTTAAAAAAAACAAATGGATAAGTTAAAAAAAACAAATGGATAAGTTAAAAAAAAACAAATGGCTAAGTTTAAAAAACAAATGGATAAGTTTAAAAAACAAATGGATAAGTTAAAAAAACAAATGAATAAGTTAAAAAAACAAATGGATAAGTTAAAAAAACAAATGAATAAGTTTAAAAAAAACAAATGAATAAGTTAAAAAAAAACAAATGAATAAGTTAAAAAAAAACAAATAAGTTAAAAAAAAACAAATGAATAAGTTAAAAAAAAACAAATGAATAAGTTAAAAAAAACAAATGAATAAGTTAAAAAAAACAAATGAATAAGTTAAAAAAAACAAATGAATAAGTTAAAAAAACAAATGAATAAGTAAAAAAAAAACAAATGAATAAGTAAAAAAAAAAAAATGAATAAGTAAAAAAAAACAAATGAATAAGTTAAAAAAACAAATGAATAAGTAAAAAAAAAAACAAATGGATAAGTTAAAAAAAAAACAAATGGATAAGTAAAAAAAACAAATGGATAAGTAAAAAAAACAAATGAATAAGTAAAAAAAAACAAATGAATAAGTAAAAAAAAACAAATGAATAAGTAAAAAAAAACAAATGAATAAGTTAAAAAAACAAATGGATAAGTTAAAAAAACAAATTAATAAGTTTAAAAAAAAAAACAAATGAATAAGTTAAAAAACAAATTCTTCCCATTCACACACTGTCCCTCAGGCAAATTTATTTCTTCTTTCGTTTACTTTTTTTTCTCAATTTATAAACAAACATTTTGCAAATTTATATAATATTATTGAACGTACGTATGTTCGGCTCAGGTGCAATTTTGACATTTATACGCAGACACGGAGATGCTCCATCTTAAGAATAGCTGATTACAATAAAAACAAATTAAAAGAATAACATATGCGAATTGAATTATAAGAAAAGGAGTCTTAATAATAACTGATAATATTTAAAAAGTAAGAAATTCTTTCAGTTTTAATATAGACACCAAATATTTTTCATTGATATTATTATTAGTAGTAGCAACAGTAGTAGTAATAGTAGTAGTATTTTAAGTATGAATAGCGATTTAATTACTTAGCGATAACGACCGGGAGAAACCAGCTAGTAGATACATGCACACACGTATATATATATATATATATATATATATATATATATATATATATATATATATATATACATTTTCACCCCAAACAAGGCACATTGCCACTTTGGTGTAGGGGGCTACTATCAGGGGAAACATCTACTGGGGTACTATGTAGGGATTAGGGCAGCGAGATGTTGGTTCACGTTGCACTTGAACTTATGCATGTCAGTACAGTTGGGGAAGCAGTGACCTGGAATGGAATTCCAAAGTCTAGCAGTTCTGGGGAAGAAACTACTGGAGTAGAAAGATCTTTTACATATATATATATATATATATATATATATATATATATATATATATATGTGTGTGTGTGTATATATGTGTGTGTGTGTATATATATGTATGTGTGTATATATATGTATGTGTGCATATATATGTATGTGTGTGCACGCGCGCGTGTATTTAAGGTTTGCGGACGAAAACCATAGCAAAGTGCTCGACTATAAAGGAAAATCGGTACTCATGCAGAGAGTGATCCTTGCTGAAATAACGTTATTATTTAAAAAGCCATTCTTAACATGGGGAGGGGAGGGTGTTTTGTACCTATTCTGTACTTTAACCTTACAATTGAATAAAAAACATATCATAAAACTTTAATTAAACTTTGAAATACGATTTAAAAAATAGCGCGGATCCATAAGTGCATTAGCGCTATATAATCAATACAAGAGCATAAAATTTATGTGTGTGCGCGTGTGTGTGTGCGTGTTACATAAGATCAGAAAAACATCGGTACTATCGGCTTCAATCCAACACAAAAAGGACCAATTTCCGGTTCATATGTTTTCAGGGAGACAGATATAAAGAGAGGTTGAAGAGAATCCAACAAAGAACCCCAAGACTAGTCCCCTTTTGTGTGGGATTTGAAACCGACGGTACCAGCATTTGTTTTTGTTTTTTTGTTTTTTTGGTCATTTGTAAAACACATATAAACAACACACACATATATATAGCTTTGGAAACTGTTGGACATTCATAACTGAAACTTGGTGGGCACGTCAGATATAGTGGTATTCACATTGCGCGAGTAAAGTGCAGCGAGTTTGTTGGGACACGTTTCATTAATGCTCGGAAATTTAACATTGCGGTGATGGGGCGGAAGATACAGCTTTCTAGATAGTTATAGCAATATATATATATATATATATATATATATATATATATATGTGTGTGTGTGTGTGTGTAATTGTTGCATATATTGGTTTCCTTCTTTGGTCTGACGATGTGGGTCTTTTTAAATAGGGACTCACCCGAAACATGTATGCATATATGCAACTAATAATTTTTGTATAATAAACAGGCTATATATATATATATATATATATATATATATATATATATATATATATATATATATATATACATTACATACAGCAGTACTTTTCGCGTGTATGTGTGTTTTTATCTTTTTCGCAAGAAATTTCAATTTGCATATATTTTTAATTCATAAGAGACTTGAGTCGCAATATCGAAGCATTCACAACATTAGACAGTTATCAAAGTTGTCCTGTTTCCACGCAACACAGAAATTACCACTTGCTGACCTTGGCAAAAACTAAGAAAAACGAATATTTGAATAACTAGCAAGGCCGCCTGGAGTTGCCCGGTCGTAAAATACGTTTAAATATATTTGGATTGATGCAGATTTTGGTACTTATTATTATATTAGTCTGGGTGCCCGGCGTTGCCCGGGTGTTTGGAGGTGTGTGTTAAGCAAAAAAAAAAAAAAAAGTGGTAGTAGGCAGATAGGCAGGCTTGGACCCGTGAATGTGGAGAGAGGTGTTAAAGAAAATGGTAGTAGCGCGGGGAAGTAATCAAAACAATAGTAGGCATCCAGGATTAAGAGAGGTGTTAAAAAAAAGAAAGTGGTAGTAGACAGGCAGGCTCGAACCCGTGACGCAAAAACGGAAAAGAAAGTGAAAGAAAATCTGACGTCTTAACTGATGTCTCCATGAAGTCAAAAGCGTGGAAATTAACCGAATTCAATCCAACGGTTACGATGAATTGCTAAAATATCGGCCAAAAAATCGACCCCTTATTGTACAAAATGGCTGAGTTTAGGGTGAAGCAATTAATATTTTTAGCCATTTTTTTTATTTCTCGTTCGAGAGGTCTAGCTTCAAAATTATACCAATCTTGTTAGGATCCGTTGCCTCTGTCGAAAGTTTTTGCGAGACATACATACATACATACATACATACATTTAAACTGACAGGTGACATTTTTTATTATAGACTAGCCTGGGTGCTCGACGTTGCCCGGGTGTTTAGAGGTGTGTGTTGAGCAAAAAAAAAAGTAGTAGTAGGCAGGCAGGCTCGAACCCGTGACGCGAAGGCGGAAAAGAAAATGAAAGAAAACATGACGTCTTACCGCTACTCCATGACGAGACCGGAAGTTCGGAACGTTAAAATTAGTAAAGTCATTCCAACCGATACGATGACTTGCAAAAGCGGCGATGCAAAAAAAAAACAAAAAAAACGACCTTCCTTGTAGAAAAGTGCCCAGTTCATGATGAAGAGATTAATGTTTTCAGCCAATCTTTCGATATTTGTCGTCGAACTTCAAATGATACCGATCTCGTGAAAATCCGTCACCTCTGTCGACAGTTTAAGGCATACATACATACATACATACATACTTAGATTTAAACAGACAGGTGAGATTTATATTATAGATTATATTGGACCCAATATATAGTAATGATTTAAAAGTTTTAAAAAAAAATGACTCGTGTGTCACCACCGAGAATCGAAACCAAAACGTTTAGCTTATGATTTATTTTTCCTTTGACATTATGCCTAAGCTATGAACACATGTTTGCTGCAAAGCTAAAAATTAGAACATGAACCAATAGTTATTACGTTACGCATGCATATTCGTAATGCTGTCGTTCGACGTTCACCTGGCAAATTTCATTTTTGTAATTTTTACACTTTCGCACCGATTTTCCCCGGCTAAAACACAAATATAAAGTTTCAGGTGGGTTCGAATACTCTATATATTAAGTTTCATGTCTGTAAACCAAAAACTAAATGAGGAGTTTGGAAGGCAATTTTTTTTAAACAAATATATATAACATACATAAATATTTATATAGAAAGAGGTTTGTGTTTACTATAAACTTTTTTACACAAATATTACGCAAGTATAAATCATGTAGAATATCTGCATGCATATAATTACACGTAATAGTTAACTAAAGATGGTCATCCCATAAGAAAACCGAAAAAACTAAAATGAGAATTAATTGAAATGAATGTTAAAAACAATATGCAAATTAGCTAGATCTTTTGCAGATGAATGTAATTTTCACGACCTATATATAACAAAGTTGTTGTGCGAACACTGTCGAAAGATATTTCCCGATCATTTTCACAAGAGGGTTAACATTCGTCTTTATAATAACACGCGGGAGTAAATACGTTATCACATTTCACACTCATTGTTAAAACATGAGATCATCCGATCGCCAACAAAGTAACGAAGAAATATTCGGTGTCGTTGCGTGGTAAAATAGAATTTTATTCATTTCAAAATGAATTGTTCCAAAGTCGAATAAACCGTAAGAAATAGAATTCAATTGTCATCGTAAGTGTGGAATTCAAAGAACGTAAGTAATTTGTCGATCATAGTCGAGGGCGACCTGAGGCTCCCTTTTCGTGAGCTACTACACCGAACTTAAGGGGGAACCACTCCTTTATAATGCCGAGTGTTTATCCAGGGGATACATTCTAGCAGCCATTTACACTTTAGTGGCAATATGATTTGTTTGGAGTAAGCAAAAATTGAAAAATATATAAAACACAATAACGAAAACTATAAAATAAGTTTTCAAAAATGGAAATTTGAACAGGTAATTTCATTAGGAAACTAAGTCCACCAGAATGCATTTCCATCGTTCTCTACACAAATACGTTTTTATTAATATTTGTCAAGAAGGTGGAATCCCTTTACTGTGCTAGAAAATTACTCATATCAGAGAGAATCCTATATCTTTACAAAGCATGGTGTATTGTTGCCACATCTGGGATGGTGTATCTACCACTGAGTCTCCCGCTCTTAGGCAGGGTCCAAAAAAAGGAGTCTTCAATCTAATAGATCCCATACTGTTGACCAAACACCAGTCTCAATGTTGCATATCTGTGCCTCTTTTACACGTACTTTAATGGAACGTGTTCTAATGAACTCATAACACTTCTGCCTACTCGGCGTACATATCCTCAACTAATCTGACACGCAGCAAAATTCCAAGCTTTTTACTACCTACCTAGATGCCATAAAGCCTTCTACTCTAATAGTTCCTTCATTTAAACTGCTACACTTTGAAATGGTACTCCCATAGTATCCTAGTTCCCTAACTATACTAATCTGCAGAAGTTTAAATATAATTTGAATAAGCATCTCGCTGCTGAACTCCCCACAGTCCTCTATTAGACACGATCCCAAATAGTAACTCTTTACGTTCTAAGCGACAATATGCCTTGTTTGACGTGAAAAAAAATAGTAAATAAAAAAAGTTGAGGTAAGGAATAAATTATTTCGTAACTTTTCGAATCTTGTTATGAACTCGCATTCAAACTTTATTTTTGTCTTTAAAATTCTTCATGAATTAATTATATATATATATATATATATATATATATATATATATATATATATATATATATATATATGTCTGGGTTGCTGTTTACATCTAATAATGAACAGATATTATAAAAAATAATAATAATAAACAGAAATCATAAAAAAAAAACATTACATGAACAAAAGTATTGTTTGCTTTATAACAATGACCTTCGAGCCAAGATCAAAATGGGTTCTAAGTAGGAGGTCCCTCAGTATAAAAGAGTGAATGCGGTATTATGGTGGAAGAATATACTAGCTAAGAGAAACTTTTGTTTAGCCCTGGGGTGACAAGGATGACCAACGACCCCCCCCCGTTTGAATTGGTCTTGTCCCTAAGTTTTTTTGTTCACGTTGAATTACATTGTATTTTTAACTTGAATAAGAGATTTAATATCTTAAAGTGTAGTATCTGTTTTTCAGATGCTACCCTGTTTTTTTGGTCTCGGTTAATGGATTAGAAATTCATGAATGATACATTTTTCATTTTTGTTACAAACCAGAGTGCCCTTTTGGGAGAGTTGGTTTTCTCCCGCATTAAAAACCGACCTCATGTCTAATCTGCCTTCGTGAGGAAGCAAGTAAACAACAACAAAAATCTGTTCGGTTAACAATTCTAATCAAATTCAAAACACGATACGTTCCGCTTTCCACACTTGCAAGCAGAGAATGGAATAACTATAATGAACTCACAAACATATTCATCCTAAATAATGGCAAATAATTATACACAAACTTTCTACATAACCTACTGAACTTACACACATATACACAGACTGAATAATTCTTGTAACGCATACACATTCAAGCGATATCGTAATGATTCGATTTGAGTTTAAAATCCTATTTAGAAAAATTTATTTGACTTTCACGAAATTATTTGAAAAAAATATTTGACTTTCACGAATTTATTTGACTTTCATAAAAGTTTATTTGACTTTCACGAAATTATTTGAAAAAAAAAGTTGACTTTCACGAATTTATTTGACTTTCAGAAAAAAATATTTGACTTTCACGAAATTATTAGAAAAAAAATGTTGATTTTCACGAATTTATTTGACTTTCAGAAAAAATATTTGACTTTCACGAAATTATTCGAAAAAAAATGTTGATTTTCACGAATTTATTTGACTTTCAGAAAAAATATTTGACTTTCACGAAATTATTCGAAAAAAAATGTTGATTTTCACGAATTTATTTGACTTTCAGAAAAAAATATTTGACTTTCAAAATCCTATTTAGAAAACAATTTGATGAAAAAAAAAGCAAATAACATAGTTTTAAAAAAATATGCGTAACAGAAATGCAAGTAAAATGATTCCCGAATAACGCTGGGTGGCAACGCAATTTATTTCTTTTCTCATGAATTCTATTCTTTTCTCAAAACACAAAAAAAATGCTGAGAAGTATTTATTACAAAATTACAATGAAATGAATTTTCCCTATAAAAAGAATCTATTCTAGGAAACTGATTGTTATAGAATCCAATTTTATTGCTTAGTGTGTGTGTATGTATGTGTACGTGTGTGTGTGCGTGAGTATGTGTGTGTGCATATCTGTATATGTGAGTGTATGTGTGTTTATGAATGTGTGTATGTGTGTGCGTGCGTTTGTGCGCACGCGTTTGCGTGTGTGTATATATGTGCGCGTGTGGGTGTTATAAAAACGTTTGTCTTTATTCCTATTAATACAACTATCCCATTTTATTAGAATCGGAAACAATATCAATCCTGATTAATGCATCAATTTTTGTTCAACTTATGATGAACGTGAAAATCTGTTCTATATCTGTCCCTACGAACGCCTAAGTTAACTTTGTTTCAATTCCAGCGCGGGGCCGTGTGAACCGCATAGGTTTCGGCTTCACTGTTTATATCTAAACAGAACAAAAATAGCTTTAAATCCTGTATTTATTACACGAACAACTTACGCCTCAAACTTATATTTAAAAAAAAATGCTACCATATTTTTGTACATACAAAGATTCCAAACGCTAAAAAAAGACGAAATATCAATATATATTCCTGTGCGTTTTATTTGTTTGTTTACAATTTGATTAATATATACAAAAGATCCGTTAGTTTAGTATTTCATTTATTTCTATATATATATATATATTATGATTCTTTAAAAATATACGATTAAGGGGTCACCTCATTTATTCATTATATTAAGGAAAATCAATTGTACTAAATAGCTGTATGTTAGTTTAAGTTTCTAGCGAAAGAGTTGTTTTAATTGTTCTGTTTAAGATTATTTCATCAACTCTAAATAATAATTATATTGATAATATATTTAATTTATTTGGAATTATTACTTCCAACATCGATTTTTTTATGAAACGAGTAGAGTTATTTCCCCTGGTGAGTTTTTTTTTTATACGTTCCGAAGTTCGAAAGATAAAACGACAAACTCTTCCCAAATAAATTAATTTGGTAATCGCAAGACGTTTCTAGCGTGAAAAAGTAATTTTGTGTTGACAGAAAGATGTTTTGCTTACTTTTAAATATTTGATACTCTTGCATAATTTGACCCGGATTCTCGGGAATTCCCGTCAAACATGGATCGGGTGAGACCGGCAATCATCGGTTTAAGCCGAACGTTGTAACAGACGCTTTAAAAACAAATAAACCGAAAAAAATACAAATGTAAATAATCACAAATAACAAAAACCTACCTTTTAAAGGACTGAAAATATTTTATTTTTATTTTATTTTATATAATTTTTTTTTTTTCAAAATATTTAACAAAAAGTTGTTTTTTTTCCTTCAAGAAAAGATGAAAGTTTTACTTTTTTCACCGTAAATTCTTAGGTGTAAGTACAAGTTTTTTTTGTTTTTTTTAAGACTTTTTGTTCAGTCAAGTTTTTTTTTTGGGGGGGGGTCACAGAAATTTTATATACATATATTTTCTTTTTAAAGAAAATACGTAAAAATATGTTTACGAAAAGCGTAAATTGTTACCTTACGCTACAACAGAACACTGATCTAATTTGTTTTTTTTTAGGGGTATTCGAAGTCGCTGACAACGAATCTGATAATCAAACCCACCGCAAATTTACCGTTTGAATGGTATTAACCCCGATACCTTGGGACTATTTTGTGCCATTTCACCGCCTTCGGTAGTGTTTTTCTTACATGATACGTTCGCGTGCAAACGCGCATAGTGAAGTGTCTTATCAAATCGCGTAGGAATCTTTCAAATAAAGTTTTTTTTTTAAATTTGGTTCGTTTTATTTTGTTTTTTTTTTGTTTTGTTTTTTCGTTTTACATTGTTTTTAATACTTTTTTAATTGATCAAAAAAAGTTTTCACGGGCGGTTTACAAAAACATAAGCACCAAACATATGTTTTTCGTTCTTTTTTTTTTTGAAGGGGGGGTATCCCATTAACAGATGCTTCTGCAGTTTAATTAACCGTTTCTCCGTAAGTAACGCGCCGACATTTACCATTTCACAAAAATTCTGTTTACATTGGGGTGGTGGTACTTCAAGCGGTTTATATTTTCTTTTCGCTTGCACATTGATTTTTACAGAGAGAGAGAGATATGGAGAGATAGGGGGTGAGCGAGAATAAGGACCAATATTTAATGAATTCCTTTGGAATAGTGATAATAATAATAATAATAATAATAATAATAATAATAATAATAATAATAATAATAATAATAATGCTCATGTTATTCTGAGTTATTTGGGATATTTTTTATATATTTTGATATAATATCGATTTAAAAAAGAAAAATATGCTTTACAGATTTGGATATTACGGTTTTTCCAGATTTGGATATTACGGTTTTATACTAATCTTTCTGTCAAACCACGCTGAATCTTTTCGTTTTGATCAAAGCTGCTTGTATTACTCGGCTGTTTGTAAATGACTATTCTGTACTTCCACCTAACAATTTAATGAACAAAAAGATATCGGCAAACTTGGATTTAACTTGAAAAAACTAGTCGAACAATATAATCCTTAAAAAGGGACTTTTTACGTTCAACAACGGTATCGATTAATTTAACCAGAAGTTTGTTTACATTTTTAAATGAACAATAGGTAGGATTTGATGGCACTATTATTTTAAATGTAAGGATGTGATTATAATTTAATTTTAATTAACCGCGTATTTAACAAATAAAAAAATAAAGCAAGATGAAGTTTTAAAATTATTATGTGGTTTATTTTATGATTTAAAAATAAAAACATTAGTATTTTTGGTACCGTACTGAAATAATAATTTTATTATTTTGAAAGCCATTCTTGACATGGGGAGGAGAGGGGGTTTTGTATATATTCTGTGCTTCCACCTTAGAACTGAAATAATAATTTTATTTTGAAAGCCATTCTTAACATGGGGAGGAGAGGGTGTTTTGTATATATTCTGTGTTTCCACCTTAGAATTGAATAAAAAAATTATAATTGAATAAAAACAGATATCGTGAAAACTTGAATTGCATATGAAAACATTTTTTACAAATAGCGTGGCACCAAAAATGCATACGCACATTTTAGAACCATTATTGAGGGAGATATTGTTTTTAAGAGACTATCCCCCCTCCTAATATTTTGTTTTAAATATTTTTTAGTTAATTATTGTCGTTTAAAAAAAAGGTACAATCGATTTCTAAGTGTTCGTTTTCTACCTCACTACCTAAGTTGTAAGTGGTTCAACTTATTTTAAAGCGTTTATTCAGTTCAAAAACGAAATTACAGACCGCATAATATGTGTTAAATATTTATACTTATTTACAGTTTTAAAATGAATTCAAACATCCTTTTTTTATAATGACAAAATGTATTGATAATTTATTGATTTAAAATTTTTCTATCCATGTTTTTTTTCTGTTAAAATCAAATAAATTTCAGATCAATTTACTAAATAATCATTTTTTTACAAAATATATTTACATAATTTGCCAAAATGTATTGAAATAATTGGATAATTTTGCTTTTTTTCTGCTTGTTAGGTTCCAGAATTAAAAACTACAAGCTAAACTTAAGAGAATTTCGATGTTAATATTGTTGTTTTGGGATAGCTTGTAGCGGCTTGCGATCCAAAATATTCCTGTGTATTTAAAATGGAAAAATATCAATTTGAATATTCACTATCTATTGTAAGCTCCTTCATTGATTTACTGCCCAACTCACCACCTAGTACCCCTGTAGCATGTGTCCCGAATAGTAGCCCCCTACATCAAAGTAGCAATGTGTCTTGTTTGGGGTGAAAATGTAATAAAAAAAAAACATTCGAAAGCCTTAATTAAAGCCAATCCTCGCAAAACCACACAAATTGCTGTTTAACTCGAGGTCGACTACCCAACAGTCGTTCGCCATTTAAATCAAATAAGGAAGTAAAAAAAAAGTTGGATAAATGGGTGCTGTATGAATTGAATTATAATAAAACATAATCGTTGTTTTGAGATGTCTTCTATGCTGCTTCTACGCAACAAAAACGACCCATTTCTCGAACGGATTGCGACGTGCGATAAGAAGTGGATCTTCTACGACAACCGGCGACGTTCGGCACAGTGGTTTGATGCTGGAGAATCTCCACAGCACTTTCCGAAGCCGAAATCGCACTAAAAAAAAGGTTATGGTGACTGTTTGGTGGTCTGTTTGTCTCAATATTTTCAAACTCTATCTCTTCCGAAAGTAAAAGTCGCAGAGCGGCACTAAGAGACTCAAATCATTGGATGGATTTTTATGGACCGTTTTTTATGGGATTTTAGCCAGTTGAAATAGTTTTCTAAAGGGTAAAAAAAAATTGAAAATCGTTATACATTTCGTACATTTTTATATGTTTATTTTTAATTAGTTCATATGTCACAATAATATATATGTAACGTCTCAAGCTTTGAATGCTATCAATGATCTTCCAAACCACATCCTTAGATAATTCGTATACATTTATGCTGACGACACTATCATCTATAGTAGCACTTCGAAGACTGTAAACGACCAAATTCTTTCTGCCTCTCTCTCTTCTCTGATCCTGAGCACGTGGTACAATGGGGAAAAGGTGGCTGGTTACTTTTAATGCATCTAAACCAAGCATCTACCTTTATCATCAACGCTCTGTTGACCCAGCTCCCATCAATCGAAATGAATGGCTCTCGTCTTGGAGAGGCTTCATGTTTTGACAAGCTTCTGGGCTTGACCTTTACTCCCGATCTGAAATGGAACACGAATATAAAATCCATTGCCAAACCCGCTGTAAAAATGGTGGGATCCTTCTACCGCTACAATAAATATCTCACTCCTGATGCAATTCTCTACCTATATAAAGGCAAGGTTCGGCCAACGATGGAGTACTGTTGCCACATCTGGGTAGGAGCTGATAGAAGCAGCTTATCCTGTCTTGACAGAGTTCAAAATAGACTTCGTAGCTTAGTGGGTGATGCCCTTTTCTCTTCCCTGCAACCTCTTTCCCACAGAAGAGACGTAGCAAGCCTGTCCCTGCTTTATCGTTATTTTCATGGCAGGTGCTCATCCCTCGCCAGACTTTCACGAAAAACACTCATCTAGCCAGAACCACTATCAACAAGTTACCACACTCTGTATCCGTGCCTACACCTAAACGTAGATTCCATGAACAGGGCTTCTTTCTTAGAACTGTTCGCCTGTGGAACTCTATTCCGTTTGCCTGCTTTCCAGCTGACTACAATCTGATTGTCTTCAACCAGAACTTGCTCCCATACTTACGAAACTATTTAAGCGCTGCCTTAAGGAGAAGTGCTTTCCGACTCCCTGGAAGACCTCATCAGTTTGCCCTGTATTTAAGAATTCGGGTGGTAAGTCATCTCCCTCTCAGTACAGACCAATAAGTCTCCTGTGTGTTATGAGTAAGTTGCTGAAATCCATATTAAATAGAGAAATAGTCAACCACCTCAGCAGAAACAACGTTCTTAGTGACACACAATATGGTTTCCGCTCTGCAAGATCTACTGCAGATGTGCTGACGGTTATATCTCACAGGATTAGTGAATCTCTTGACAAAGGCTTCCTTTCTAGGGCAATTGCTCTTGACATATCAAAGTCCTTCGACAATGTATGGCATAAAGGCCTACTTCACAAGATTTCCAGCTACGGTATAACTGGAAATGTTTTCTCAATCATTAAATCATTTCTCTCTGAGAGGCTCATAAGAGTAGTGGTCGATGGACAAAAATCAGATCTGCAGTATTAATGCTGGAGTCCCTCAGGGGTCAATCCTGGGCCCAACTCTCTTTCTGATCTACATCAATGACCTCCCTAAGCACATACTTAAATCATTCGTTGACATCTATGCTGATGACACGACACTCTACGGAAACACATCAAAGGCTGTAAATGACAAAGTTCACTCTGATTCTCTCTCCTCTGATCTCGAGCGCATGGTTCAGTGGGGAAAGACGTGGCTGGTTACCTTTAATGCATCTAAAACCAAACTCCTATCTTTACATCATCAACGCTCTGATTCCCATCTGGCATCAATTGAAATGGATGGCTCTCATCTGGGAGAAGCCCCGTGTTTTGACAAGCTTCTGAGTTTGACTTTTACTCCTGATTTGAAATGGAACACGTACATCAAGTCTGTTGCCAAGGTTGCTAGAAAGATGGTGGGATCCTTCTACCGCTCCAGAAGATATCTCACTACTGATGCACTTCTCTATCTATATAAAAGCCAGGTACGTCCAAGGATGGAATACTGCTGCCATATCTGGGCAGGAGCTGCTAAAAACAGCCTATCCTGCCTTGACAGAGTATAAAATAGACTTCGTGGCTTCGTGGGGGATGCCCTTTTCTTTACCCTGCAACTTCTCTCCCACAGAAGAGACGTTGCGAGCCTATCCTTGTTTTATCATTATTTCCATGGCAGGTGCTCGTCTGAACTCCAATCTCTGGTCCCCCCTCGCCAATCTTTCACGAAAATCACCCGTCTAGCTGAATCCACTGTGAAAAATTTTCCCCCACTCTTTATCTGTGCCTAAATCAATACGTGGATTCCATGAACAAAGCTTCTTTCTTAGAACTGCACGCCTGTGGAACTCTGTTCCGACTGCCTGCTTCCCACCTGACTACAACTTGGATGTGTTCAAGTCCAACGTTAACAAATTCCTAATGAACCGCCTCCTTAAGTAAACACTTCATCAAATCTCCAAACTAACGTAATGTACTTGCAATAATCCTTATCCCTGAGTGGCTTCCGGGCCTTGATAAGTGGTGACCACTGTGTAAAAAAAAAGTTCAACGTGAACAAGTTCTTATTGAACAGTCCCCCTAAGTAATCCAAGTTACAAAATTTCCAATAATGTTTACTACGCTAAAATCACAATAACTAACGTATACCCATTAACCCTTATCCTCGAGTGGCCTCTAGGCCTTGATAAGTGGTGACCCCCCCACACACACCATGTAAAAAAAGTTCTGCTTTCGATGCTAGCTGTTGGCACTCAAATACTTATTTTACTTTTGAAATCACGATTCTATAATATATAAAATAATATACGAAATCTGGACAAATTAAAATATCATACATAAGCGTATTTTACGACCAGGCGAAGCTGGTCTGCAAACCCCCCCCCCCCCCCCCCGCTAATAATCACATAGTTTTGAAAGAAATTGATGTTAGTAAAAAATAATTTAGAAATGTTAACTTTATCGCAAAATTACGGCTTCTTAGTTCTTTTAGAAAAATAGTTATTTAAGTACTGTTACACTAATTTACGAGTATAAAGTTTTCGGCTATAAAATTTGTTCACATTTACAAGATAACGTTGTTACAACTTTCCGTATTGACGGGTACTTGAACTGAGAAACAAGGTAAATTGCAAATTTACAGCAATGTCGAAACAAAAGAACATAAAGAATGGACCAATTCTCACTTTCCAAGAAAAATGACAAATTCCAAAAGAATAAAAAAAAAAAATAAACAGAATCTGAACGTTTTCTCTTATGAAAACAAAACAAAAAGAAGTAGGTGCGTCTTGAATAACTCGGAAAGTTTCGCAATGGTCAACTTGCTATACGTATAAATGATGTCATTATTTGGGAAAACGATTGGATTTGTTAAATCAACAATTTGATAAATGTTTCCAAAATATTTGTGCTATGGTGATCTACCCCTCTCTCACTGTATGGACTCTTCCAAACTTTAGAAATAGTGTGGGTTTGAAGAATCAGCAGAAGTGATAAGTGAAGAAACTTTACCAACCTATTATTTCTGTAATTTCTGTAAATACAATTTAAGACAATAATAATTTGTTGAAATGGGGTCCTTTTTGTATTATTTACCAACCGTTGACGTCGTTTTTTAAGAAGATATTTAAGAGGAGGTCACAGAGGTTTCTATCAAGTAACGATGTGATAACATAGCACATACCATAGCCTTGTGCCTCTGGAGGGGCATAGGCCAGCCACAACTTAGCTGGCCTCACACTCTACATTTCCAGAAGGTATATACAGAGTCTAACCTTCCCCATCTGGTACTGGCCAGGCTCAACGTTGACTTAACTTCAGTGATATCGCGAGAACAGGTGCGCCAATATGATTGTGCCGTACTAACGGTGTAATGCTGGTCAGAAATAGTTCCATAGTTTTGCAAGAAATTGACGTTGGTAAAAATTTAGAAATTATAACAGATCCTTTACCGCAAAATTACGGATTCTCAGCCCTTTTAAAAAGAGAAAAATAGTTATACCTTCAATATGTACGTAAGTACTGTTATGCTGATTAACTAGTATGGATTTTACGGTTATAAAATTTGTTCACATTTTCAAGATAACTTTATCACGACGTATAAACGATTCGCTTAGAAACAGGGTAAATTGCAAATTTACAGCAACGTCGAAAAAAAAAAAGATTTAAAGAAGGATAAAATAAAACACGTATTAGATACGTTTGAAGCCAAATCAACGCATTATTACAAAATAAACAGATATTTCTTTTTGTTTGAAATTTATATATTTCGAAGTTACACTTCATCCTCAGCATTTCTTTCTTTTTTTTCTTCTTCTTTTGTTTTGCCATGTTGTTGTTGGTGCAGAGAATCAGTAAGTAGAAGTCCGTTTGTTGTTTTTTCTCGGTAGTGTTTTCAAATGTTGGAACAATGCGTTGGTCATGCGATATTCGCGCTAGGAGTGTGTATAATCTTAAACTATGGCTGTTGCATTTATTTGATTGGAACTCATAATTTTTGTTCACATAAAATATCTCGAGAGCTATTTTTGTTGTTTTGTTGTTTCGGTTGTTTAGTTTACAGCATATCAACCCTTTTCAGGTTATTTAATGTCAAATCCAGTAATTTTGGAAAAATGCTTTTAGTCTTTATGTTCTTTATATCTTAAAAATACTTATTCATGGAGTTTGAGTTAATTGCATTTTACGGCATATCAACTCTTTTCGGGTTATTTAAAGCCGAATCCAGTAATCTTGGACAGAGGTTTTATGTTTAAAGTTCTTTATATCTTCAAATATTTATTCATGGTGTTTGGTTTGTTTGCTTTGTAATGGAAAATTATTGTTTTTTGTTTGTTTGTTTTTGACTTGGCAGAACATGGTTACATTTTAAAAAGAAAAAGGCAAAGATATCTGTTGTGGAGACGCCCACTAATTAACATAGGCGGGTGAGTGAGATATATAAAGGTATCAATCACCAATACCGGGGATTCCGGCAACCGACCGCCAAATAGGCAAGACGCCTATATTGCCTCCAGTAAGACATGCAACACGCCACCTGCCGGAATATCTCCAACTGAAGTATATCTGAAGACATGTAAATATGTATATAACTTTTCTTCCTAATATATCATTGTATACCTATACTTTCCGTGTTCTGGTAATTATTTGTGCAGACACAACACTATCAATGTTTCGTACATTTTAGGTTAGAAAGCTAGTATCTTCAGACAGCCTGATCTGGTAGTACACTATTACTTTTATAGGTGTCTACAAACAAAAACTGTGTTCAAAAGAAATGTGATTTGTTCCATAAAATAGAATCAACTTCAACACAGGAACGTCCACATGTTTGTTTATTCATTTATTTATTTATTTATTTTGTTAAAGGAAAAGGGGAACTTGCCTGAGACGAGAGATCGTCATTAATTTTAAAGCCCTTAAATTGAAAGACTTTGTAATATTCTTTCTGAAATGTAATCCCGTTTGTTAAAACGTATTGTAAGTACTAACCTTCACAAATTCTCAGATCCTTGTTTTGCTTTCTACCTTCATAATGTAGGTTATCTTAATAAACTCATAGGATTGACCTTCACTCCAGATCTAAAATAAAAAAATCTATTTCCAATAAGTCGCTAAATTTGAGGAAATAATGTTTGGATCACTCTACCACTCTAGAAAGTACCTGAGGCACTCTCACCAATATGCGTATCATGATCGTAAGTGCGTGACACTGTTGGTTGGCAGATGCTAGTACAAAACAACGCCATATATATCAAATGGCTGAATCATAAGCAATACACAAAAAGTACCAGAAAAAAATAGCGATGAATCCTGCTATTGAGCTGGAATAATAATTCCAACCTATAATCACAACTCAATACCACATTTGTTTTATAGTTATTATCGCTTAAGTGTAAACGAAACTTATTAGCCATCTTAAGCCGCTTTGATTGAATAGTCTAAAAGAAAAGCATTCGTGGTCACACTCACGTTATAGAATACCCGGATGTACATGAACAAAACAGTTCTGTTCAAAAAGTAAAGTATCGTTATACGTGCAACGATTTACAAATTAATACAGGGTCACGTATTTACCCTAGCTCAAGGCAAGAAAATTGTATATATACTTCGATTAAGTCACTGCAGGGGAAGGGGTTCGCATGAAGCTTCCTCTCGGTGCACCACGATGAGTACCCAACTAGAGCAGGCAATCAATCGATTTGATTGAAAAATGGGCGATGACACCGATTTCTATGACAATAAAAATATGGGAGTGTGAAACATTCGTTGATCATCATTCAATACCGGGCAACGTTGGGTCTTTCTTCTAGTATATATATATATATATATATATATATATATATATATATATATATATATATATATATATACTAGTGGATCGCTCGACATTACTCGGTCTATAAATACGCTTAAATATGATATTTTGATTAATGCAGATTTCGTATTTTTCATCATATTATATTGGACCCAAATATATAGTAATGATTTAAAAAGTAAAAAAAAAAAAAAAAATTACTCGCGCGCCACCACCGAAGTTCGAAACCAAAACTTTAGATTACGATTTACTTTTTCCTTTGACGTTAATGCCTGAGCTATGAAGATATATTTACTGCAAGGCTAAAAATTAAAACATGAACTAATAGCTATTACGTTACGCATGCATATTCGTAATGCCGTGTTCGACCTTCACCTGGTAAGTTCCATTTCTTTAATTTTCACACTTTTGCACGATTTTCCCCTGCTCAAACACAAATATAAAGTTTCGTATGGGTTTGAATACCCTATGTATTAGGTTTCATATATGTAGACCAAAAACTGACAGAGGAGTTTTTTTTTTTTAAATATATATGCACATACATAAATATATATAGAAAAAGGTTTGTATTTACTATAACCTTTTTACGCAAATATTACGCCAGTATAAATTATGTAGAATATCTGCATGAATATAATTACGCATAATAGTTAACAAAAGATGATCATCCCATGAAAAAAACGAAAAAAACTAATAGGGAATTAATTAAAATGAGTGTTTAAAAGAATATGCAAATTAGCTAGATCTTTTACAGATGAATGCAATTCCAGGACGCATATAATAAAACAAAGTTGTATTTTCTAAACAGAAAAAAGGTTGTTGTTTTTTATATGGATATATTTATCTCTCTCTACCTCTCTCTAATAAAATGAATACGAAAGCAGTGATGTCAGTCTCTTGTAAGTTGTTTTTCCCCAAATAAATATCACTCCTCTCTCTCTCTCTCTCTCCTAGACTCTTACTTGCTCTTTTGCAATATCTTTCTTTCTTTATCCACCTATTTATTCCTTCTCCCTCTCTCTCTCTCTCTCTCTCTCTCTCTCATTCAAATTAAAATCAAAACAGTGAAGCAATACTTAAGCAGGGTGTGTTTTAAAATAACTAAATGGACAAAATAAGATCTTTGTAATGTCGACAAATGCCTTTTAAGAACGACCTCTCAATATTTGTTTGTATGGATTGCGCTTGTGAGCGGTCGTTGACAGAAGGTGACAGAGACGTGGAGGGAAGAATGAATAATATTTTAAGCCCCCCCCCCCCACAGAAAGCCCCATAAAATTTATGAAAGCTTAAAGCACTTCGATCTGTGCATATGTTTAGATGTACATTTTTATGTGAGCTTTGAATCCATCTTTTCCGCTCCATTGAATCCACGCACCCTTTAAACAAACGAAACGATTAATCATATATATATATATATATATATATATATATATATATATATATATATATATATATATATACACCGTGAGTTGTGGGTCCGAGGGAAATAGACACGGACATTTTCCACAGTGAAATTGTAACGCAAAGTCGTTAACCGATATTCAAAATAAAAATCGTAAAATCGGTGATACGGTTAACAATGAATATGAACTGGGAATATTTATGCGAGCAGGTGTTACGGGTCTCCTGCTAAACATACGGTTTCCGTTTCAACTCTATAGCTTTTTAGTTTTTGATATTATTATTATTATTATTATTTACTACTAAATAGAATACTTGATGTGAAGAAAGGCATATACTAGAATACTGTGTGGTGTCGATCAAGTAGAAATTAAAATTTACTGTGGGTATTAATTACCTATTTATGTAGCATAATGATAATAATTATTGTTAGGATTACTATAAGTGTGATGTGATTATTATTATTATTGATTCCATCCATATGATTAGCTTAGATATTATAATAACCGTTATAATGATCACTGTTGTGGATATAATTATAACTATTCTTGCAATTGTCATAATATGTATCGGTATTCGTTATTATTTAATCAGTCATTAATATTTCTTTCTTTTTTTTATTTTCTTCCTTTGAAGATTGTAATGCTGGGTATGGGGCAGTCGAACCAGCTGCCAACATTGCCCTGTTTTTATTGGAACCAACCGAGAGCTCTTTTTAGTATCCTCGCTGTTCCATTAAGTGCAATTGTCTGGATCTCTTTTGCATTTGGTTCACCAGGAATATTAGTTAGGTAGGACTTCAGGTTCTTCTTCATCATTAGAATGATAGAATGATTACTTGGGTGTTTTGTAAAACTAGTCGATGCCTTTCTTCAGTGTGGAAAGACAACAGATACCCCATGCGAGCGTAATTGTGAGACAAGGGTTGCGCAATCTCCAACCACATCTCTCCAGAATCGGCACTGATTGAGTCCAGTGGCAAGAAGTCCAGGCAGACTGGAAACAATTCGGAGAAAAGCAGAGAGCACATACAGCACCTGGAAATCCTAAATGGTCACCCACTAGTACTGACCAAGTTTAACGTTGCTTAACTTCGGTGATCCACGGGAACCGGTGTGTTAACGTGGTTATGCCGTACTAGGTAGAACTAGTGCAAATTGTAGTAAATATATGAGGCTACTTATAAAGGTGTGTCAAGTTAAACTCTGATGTAATAATTACAATAAAGACTTTTCCAAACGTATAAACATTGTTACGTATTTTATTTTTGGAGCATAATTATAAGCTATCAATTATTTCATAAATTTTAAAATTTACCCAATTACATTACGAAAGCTACATTTAACATAACATATTTTCTACTATGTATACCAAGCATTAGTAGAAACTAAAGCGAATTACGCGTTTTAGTGTGAAAAACATGATAGCAGATAAGACGGACGATGATAATAGATAAAACGGACAATGAGGGGAGGTTCTGCCATGATTTTTCCATTGCTTATGACCTCACTGAGATTGTTCGCGAGCCCACCCGTGTGCCCGATACTACAGGTCAATATGCAAACCTCCTAGACCTTTTTCTCTCAACTTCCCCTGAGCTATGTTCATGTTCTGTTCTTTCTCCTCTTGGTTCCTCCGACAACTCCGTCGTATCAATTAAGATAAAAATGAAATGTAATAAGTCCCCAGACGTACCCCTCCACCGTACTGTATACCGATACTCTATGGCTGCCTGGGATAGCTTCCGCACATTTATATCTGATCTACCTCTGCATTCCATGTTTAAAAATGATATGTCTTCTATAGTATCAGACCTGACCGAATGGTTAATTGCAGGCATAGACCGATTTATACCATCTAAAAAATTCAAACAAAAACCTACCAGTCAGCTATGGTTCTCCCCAGAATGTGCTGCTGCCATCGCGCACAGAAATCACTTTTTCCATAACTACCAACGTAATAGATGCACTGAGACTAAAGCTGCTTTCAGGAACGCCAGCAACCACTGTAAAAGAGTACTAAAAATGCAAGAGAGCTATATGAATCTCTTGACAAAGGCTTCCTTTCTAGGGCCATTGCTCTTGACATATCAAAGGCCTTCGACAAGGTATGGCATAAGGGTCTACTTCACAAGATTTCCAGCTACGGTATAACTGGAAATGTATTCTCAATCATTAAATCATTTCTCTACGATAGGCTCATAAGAATAGTGGTCGATGGACAAAAATCAGAGGCCTGCAGTATTAATGCATCATCAATGACCTCCCTAGACACATACTTAAATCATTCGTTGACATCTATGCTGATGACACGACCATCTACGGCAACACATAAAAGGCTGTAAATGACAAAGTTCTCTCTGATTCTCTCTCCTCTGATCTCGAGCGCGTGGTTCAGTGGGGGAGGTCGTGGCTGGTTATCTTTAATGCATCTAAAACCAAACTCCTATCTTTACATCATCAACGTTCTGATTCCCATCTGGCATCAATTGAAATGGATGGCTCTCGTCTGGGAGAAGCCCCGTGTTTTGACAAGCTTCTGGGTTTGTCCTTTACTCCTGATCTTAAATGGAACACGTACATCAAGTCTGTTGCCAAGGTCGCTGGAAAGATGGTGGGATCCTTCTACCGCTCCAGAAGATATCTCACTACTGATGCACTTCTCTATCTATATAAAAGCCAAGTACGTCCAAGGATGGTATACTGTTGCCATATCTGGGCAGGAGCGTCTAAAAACAGCATATCCTGCCTTGACAGAATACAAAATAGACTTCGTGGTTTAGTGGGGGATGCCCTTTTCTCTACCCTGCAACCTCTCTCCCACAGAAGAGACGTTGCGAGCCTATCTTTGTTTTATCGTTATTTCCATGGCAGGTGCTCGTCTGAACTCTAGTCTCTGGTCCCCCCTCGCCAATCTTTCACGAAAAACACCCGTCTAGCAGAATCCATGAACAAACCTTTTTTTACTTAGAACTGCACGCCTGTGGAACTCTGTTCCGTCTGCCTGCTTCCCTCCTGACTACAACTTGGATGTGTTCAAGTCGAACGTTAACAAATTCCTAATGAACCGCCCCCTTTAGTAAACACTTCATCAAATCTCCACACTAACGTACTGTACTTACAATAACCCTTATCCCTGAGTGGCTTCCGGGCCTTGATAAGTGCTGACCACCGTGTAAAAAAAATGCCCAGTCTGTTAAATCCAAACTAGCTGATCAGTGGCTTGGTTCCCACCAGTTTTGGCAAATAACAAATAGGATCCTGAACAGAAGTGTCCGTTCTATCCCAAACATAATCAACGGACCAGAGGTCATCTCGTCAGCTTCAGACAATACCAAACTATTTTCCAAGAACTTTGCAGCTAATTCTACTCTATGCGACGAAGCCCATCAACTCCCCATATTTCCTCCTATAACACAGAACACGCTAGGTAACATACAAATATCTGTGCATGAGGTCGCCAAGCTACTCAAGAACCTTGATTCCAGTAAAGCTACTGGCACTGACGGCATTCCAATTATAGTGTTAAAAAAGCTTCAACAAGAACTTGCTCCCATACTTACGAAACTGTTTAAACTTTGCCTTAAGAAGTGTTTTCCAACAACCTGGAAAACCTCATCAGTATGTTCTGTATTTAAGAACTCAGGTGATAAGTCATCTCCCTCTCAGTACAGACCAATAAGTCTCCTGTGTGTCATGAGTAAATTGCTGGAATCCATATTAAATAGAGAAATAGTCAACAACCTCAGCAAAAATAACCTTCTTAATGACACACAATATGGTTTCCGCTCTGCAAGATCTACCGCAGATGTGCTAACGGTTATATCTTACAGGATTAGTGAATCTCTTGACAAAGGCTTCCTATCCAGGGCAATTGCTCTTGACATATCAAAGGCCTTCGACAAGGTATGGCATAAAGGCCTACTTCACAAGATCTCCAGCTACGGTATAACTGGAAATATTCTCTCTATCATTAAATCGTTTCTCTCTGATGGGCTCATAAGAGTAGTGGTTGATAGACAAAAATCAGAGGCCTGCAGTATTAATGCTGGAGTCCCTCAAGGGTCAATCATGGGCCCAACTCTCTTCCTGATCTACATCAATGACCTCCCTAAGCACATACTTAAATTATTCGTTGACATCTATGCTGATGACACGATCATCTACATCAACACATCAAAGGCTGTAAATGAAATCTCTGATTCTCTCTCCTCTGATCTCGAACGAGTGGTTCAGTGGGGGAAGACGTGGCTGGTTACCTTTAATGCATCTAAAACCAAACTCCTATCTTTACATCATCAACGCTCTGATTCCCATCTGGCATCAATTGAAATGGATGGTTCTCGTCTAGAAACCCCATGGTTTGACAAGCTTCTGGGCTTGACCTTTACTCCGGTCCTGAAATGGAACACGTACATCAAGTCTGTTGCCAAGGTCGCTGGAAAGATGGTGGGATCCTTCTACCGCTCCAGAAGATATCTCACTACTGATGCACTTCTCTATCTATATAAAAGCCAAGTACGTCCAAGGATGGAATACTGCTGCCATATCTAGGCAGGAGCTGCTAAAAACAGCCTTTCCTGCCTTGATAGAATGCAAAATAGACTTCGTGGTTTAGTGGGGGATGCCCTTTTCTCTTTCCTGCAACCTCTCTCCCACAGAAGAGACGTTGCAAGCCTATCTTTGTTTTATCGTTATTTCCATGGCAGGTGCTCGTCTGAACTCCAATCTCTGGTCCCCCTTCGCCAATCTTTTACAAAAAACACCCGTCTAGCTGAATCCGCTGTCAAAAACTTTCCCCGCTCTTTATCTATGCCTAAATCAATACGTAGATTCCATGAACAAAGCTTCTTTCTTAGAACTGCACGCCTGTGGAACTCTGTTACGTCTGCCTGCTTCCCTCCTGACTTCTACTTGGATGTCTTCAAGTCCAACGTAAACAAATTCCTGATGAACCACCCCCTTGAGTAGACACTTTAAATATCCACACTAACGTACTGTACTTACAATAGCCCTCATCCCTGAGTGGCTTCCGGGCCTTGATAAGTGGTGACCATCTTGTAAAAAAAAATGTTTAAAAACAGTATAAAAAAGGTTAATCAGAATCAAATATCGATTTGTTAGATGTAGTGCTATTTAAGTCTAATATTGATAATCCTACAAGAAAAATTTATGTATTATATTATCAATTACTGGAGCATGTGTTCCGTCAAAAGTGACAGGAAGAAATGTCATATTTTCTACTAAATCATCATCAAAAAAAAAAAATTTATACGATATTTAGAACCAAACAACGAACTACTTACATCGCTATTTTTATCGGATATTGTTTAACAACGTTTATTTATATGACGTTTCTGAATTTTTGGAGGTGAGGATTGGTTATTCGTATTATTTGGATTCATCGAACAATTGTTCGCATCTCAAGTGTGATTTTCACAACGTTTCGGTCGATGTAACCTCCGACCTTCTTCAGATGTATCTTGTCGAACTCGTGAATGTTTCTGTCGAACTCGGGAATTTGGACGGAATTTCGAGCGGAACCCTGTATTTACTTCCAGGGGGTAGCATGCTCTTATTCCGTCAGCCATACTGGATAGAAGTCGTAATTCACAATTTCATTTTTCGGTCGCCCACACATAGGATTAAACCCGAAAATTGGTCTGCAAGGACCCGTCGCGCAGTGGTTAGAGTACTTGGAAAAAATAAATTGTAAAAAGTTACCTTCTCCTGAAGGTTGAAGGTTCAATCCTAAGTGTGGATGACTGAAAAAAAAAAAAAACAACCGCGAATTACTTAGGACCTCTATCCAGTCATGGCTGATGGAACAAGAGCATGCTACTCCCTGGAAGTAAATACAGGGTTCCGCTCGAAATTCCGTCCAAATTCCCGAGTTCGACAGAAACATTCCCGAGTTCGACAAGATACACCTGAAGAAAATCGGAGCTTACATCGACTGAAACGTTGTAAAAATCACACTCAAGATGAAAACAGTAGTCCGATGAATCCAAATAATGTTTATTGATTGAAGATTGCTACCCTGTATATAGATTGAACTCACATCCTTCATATTATAAGACTTGTTTTAGTATACCTCTCCTATTTGCCTTCCTCTCATCAGGTCCTAGATATGCTCTTAAACTATATCCGATGGTGAGGCCCCAGCTTGCGGGCTTTGGGGAGTATGGAGCTACCCTTTAATTGCCATTGCTTCCAGGTCCACACTGACCCGGAGTGGCAGTACCCGTTTGGGTCCCAATTATTGGTTAAATAGAAACCGACTTGAAAAAAAAAAAACAAAAAAAATATATATTTTATTAGAAAATTTTCTTCAAAATAACTGTATTTGGCATTAAATAACCTGAAAAGGGTTGATATGCCATAAAACAAAAACAACCAACCTTCTCCCACCAATTATTTCTTTATTTGCACGTCTCTTTTACGTCATGCTCGATTTTTTCTTGGTCGTTCATTTCTATTTTCTGACTTCTGTTGCTCTCCCCCCTCTCTCCCTCTCTCCCACTCTCTCTCCCTCTCTATCTCTCCCCCTCTCTCTCTCCCTCTCTCTCTCTTGTTTTCTCTCTCACTCGTTTTCTGTCCCTCTCTCTCTCTCATTCTCTCTCTTTCCCTCTCTCTTGTTTTCTCTCTCTCGTTTTCTGTCCTTCCTCTCTCTCTCTCTTTCTCTCTCTTGTTTTCTCTCTCTCGTTTTCTGTCCCTCCCCCTCTCTCTCTCTCTCTTTCTCTCTCTCTCTCGTTTTCTGTCCCTCCTCCTCTCTCATTTATATACATATATATATATATATATACATATATGGACTGCCGACTGTCATCACGACGGTTCTAGGTTCGATCCTTGGCTTGGGAGAGGTGTTAGTCTAGCGGCACTGATGAGTTGTGAAACAACGAAACATGTCTGTATGTCGATGACTAAAATATATTTTATATATATATATATATATATATATATATATATATATATATATATATATATATATGAGAGAGAGAGTGAGAAAGAGAGAGAGGGGAAGGGACAGAAATATATATATATATATATATATATATATATATATGAGAGAGAGAGAGAGTGAGAAAGAGAGAGAGGGGAAGGGACAGAAATATATATATATATATATATATATATACACACACACACACCTTCCTTTTTTTACTCGCTCTTTAAATTTTATTGAATACACTCATCGCAAAACTGGATGGACTTTTATGACTTAATCATGGAATCCATCTTTAGAATAAATTCGACAATCGTTGTTTTGAAAATAGCGTTACTATTTATAGTTTTGTTGCTTTTATCATTTCTATTGGTTTATGGGTGACTAATAATAATGCATTTTTGTACTTCACGTTGAACTCATTTCTCAAATATTAATGCACTTCGTGATATCTTCTTCAAACATGGTTTTATAAATATATAAGTAATCACACCAATCAACGCATTTCTTTTCAATTGAAGAACCCTACTTTTTAAAATAAATATCTTTCCTCTCCCTTTGACTTTCCCATCTCTCTCCCTTTTCCTTCCCTCTTCCCCTTCCTTTTTTCGCTTCCTCCCCCACCCCCAAAAATAAAACTGGCGTCAGCACGACTAGCACCGCAGCAAATAGTTGAAGGTTCAAGGAGCATGGAAAGACCGAAGCGATAAAGCACTAACCAGGACTCTACTGGTTGAGTGCGAGGAAGACTGGAACATTGGAAAGGCTTATTGCCACTTAAATTCCAGTGAAGACCAATGGCCGCTACCAACGAGAAAACAATGGTAAGGAGTTGTTGTGATAACGCAAATTAATTTGTAAATGGTATCGAATAAGGTGAAAAGTACTGAAAATCTGGGGAGACTTGTCACTCAGACTCGAGGGAACACCACAGATTGTTCTTGCAGACAATTCTTTGATGATAGCCTGTGTGAAAACTCAGGGCCTGTGTGACTACTCCTAGCGAGTAAAAAAATTAATTTAATAATAATAATAATAATAATAATAAAACTAAGAGGGACACTAGATGAACAAGACACTTACGGATTTTAGTGTTCTAGGAGCAGACACCATCAAATCAACAAAAATGAAAAAAAAGTGGAATGGATTGCTTAAGAAGAACAAAAAACTCATAGAATTAAATTTTATAGTAGGAATCTACAAAATAATGTCTAAACACGTGTGTTGTATCATTAGTAAGATACTCTGAACCGTTCATAGGTGGAACCTAAGAAGAACTGTGTCAATTTGACCAGAAGACGAAGAAACTTAAGATCATAAGCGTCTCCTATCTTTGCGCATATCACCTTTCATCTTTTCAGCTCCTTATATCAAGTAGCTCCATGCTTTGTCTGGAACGACTTCCATAAAAATTTAAAAAGAAAAAAAAAATTATCCAGTGTGATTGGAAAGTAACTCACTATACATGGAATTTATTACTGAAATATATGAGGTGCCTTCAACAAGTTTCCAGACTTTTTTTCGTGTGGGCACTTTTATTGATGGTACACATGAAACTCTAGTCCTCTTCGAAGTAATCTCCAACTGCAATACATTTGTTGTACCGTTCCAACAACTTCTGGAATGGTCCATGGACGTTCTCTTGTGTGAGCGTGTCCATTTCCCTCGTAACAGACTCTTTCATCTCCTCAGTTGTCTCATAATGGCAACCTCTAAAGTTTTCCTTGAGCTTAGGGAATAACCAAAAGTCACAGGGAGCAATGGCTAGACTATAGGTGGTGAGTAACTGTTTTGATGCCCATCTTGCTGTCATGACAACATCTTTCTTTCTGGTCTTCTCTGAGCACTCTAGTAACAACCTTTGCGCAAATCTTCCACATCTTCAGTTCCTCGCAAATAATTGTGTGTACAGTTCCCACACTGACATCAAACTGTGCACTTATTCTCTTTATAGACACACAAGTCCTTATCCATAAAATTCTTTATTTGGTCAATCAACTTTGGTGTTTCTTACTCCTCCTACACCTCTCATCATTCCTTACAAACACTCTGTCTTCCTTAAATATTTCATGCAACTCAAAAACTGATGCTCGATGCATGCAAGATGGGCCAAAAGCAATCTAGAGCATTCCATACGTTTCTGTGGCATTTTTTCTAAGTTTAGAACAGAATTTCATCGCATATCGTTCTTCTAAATTCTAATTGAATTTTTTGGAAGTTCATAAGCTGTAACAATCAGGATTTTGTAGGGTGTATTCCAGTTCCTGCTGTAGCTGTTAATTTTAATTTGAAATAATAAAACTTAGTCAGTCATTTCATAAGATCGATAGCAATAACATACTGAATTTTCAAAAGTCTACGACAATTTTAAAAGTTTGTACAAAAAAAAAAGTCTGGCACCTGGTATATATATATATATATATATATATATATATATCCTGCGTTGCCAGGCCGAAACATATTGCCGGGCGTGGGGTTTAGTCGGAGACTATTTAGGATACACCGAAAGTACCGACAGAAATGTAACACGAGAGCCGTAAAGTGGGTTTGAAAAGTCAGCGCCTCAGAGAATGAGTATTCTGAACCTGCAAAAGATGCCTGCGCAACCTGTTCCCCCGGAACGGTACAAGATTACTGCAACCGAAGGAGATGATTTCGAAGGGGACTAGAGTTTCATGTGTGTACTATCAATAAAAGTGTCCATACGGAGAAAGGCAGGAAAGTTATTTATTGAGGGCGCCTCATATATATATATATATATATATATATATATATATATATATATATATATATATAAAGTTAAAGTGTATGTCTGTGTACATTTCCCTATACAATAACTCCGTCAACTTCCAGTCAAGAGACTTGAAATTTGATATATAAGGTATGGAAATTTGGGAAAATCTTTGTAATCCGTTTTCGGCCAGAAATTAGGCTGTTAAGGAGTCAAAGTTCAACGATTTGACCTTTGGGAACTCTACCAAACTCCTCCAGCAATTTGAAACTTGGAACTCAAAGGCACTTGAAAGTTTAGATATAGGTTCCTTGGACATGGATCTAACTTAATAGCCCAAAACAATAAATGCAGTCTGTACCAAATTACTAAAGATAATTTCTGGTCTTTGAACATTTGAAATTTTACATAAAGGGTATTCAGAGATAGGGCAAGCTTTTTAATCGGTTTGGGTCGAAAATTTGAGCTACAAATATATAAATCTATGTATGTATATTTGCATGTCTTCCTAAAACCTTCGAGAGAGGCGACGGATTTTCACAAGATCAGTATCGTTTTGATGTTCGCCCCTCCAGACGACAAATACCGAAAAATTGGTTAAAAACATTAATTTCTTCACCCTCAACTGGGCACTTTTCTACAGGGACTCTACAAATTCCTCTGCCAAATTTCGGTTTAAACACTTGAAATTTTAGATGTAGATTACTTGGACATGGATCAAAATTTTTAATTTGATTTGAGCCAAAACAATAAATCTTAAGGGGTCATAATCGGGGTAAAAGTTAAAAGAAAATTGACCTCTGCGGTGTCTACCAAAGTACTCAGCAAATTTTTGGTCTAAACATTTGAAATTTTACGTAAAGTGTATTCCGACATAGGGCAAGTTTTTTATTTGGTTTTTGACCGAAAAATTGGCTTCCAAGTGGTCAAAGTTCAAAAGATTTGACCTTTGCAGTCTCTATTCAGCCAATTTTGGGTCTAAACATTTGACATTTTACATAAAATCTATTCAGACTTGCAGCAAGCTTTTTAAACAGTTTTTGGGCGAACACTTGACTGCCAAGAGGTCAAAGTTGAAAGAGTTGTCCTTTGCAGACTCTACCAAACTTCTCCACAAATTTGGGGCCTAACCACGTGACATTTTGAATGTAGTTGCCTGGACATGAATCAAACTTTGTAATATATATTTATACATATGCACATAAAGTTATGAACAATACATAGGGCCCGTGCAAAGCTGAGCTATATATATATATATATATATGCGTGGGGTGCTAGTATGCCTGAATCAATATGTGCATATGAGCCCGTATAATCGCCTCCTTGGGGGAAGGGGCGTCGATGTGTGTATGTATCTGCGTATGTGCGCATTCATGCCTACGCACGCGCACCCAATCTTAACACCTTAAAAAAAATTGACGTAAGCGAGAGCAACGCGAGTGTCTATGCATGCAGGCGCACATGTGTACATATATCTGCACGTCAGGGCGGGGATGTATGTGTACCTGTGACTGTTTCTTTTAAATATATATATGTGTACGTGCGAATGTGTGTACCCGTGGCCGCGAAGGCTAGCTAACCCTCTCCAAATAATTAACAACAAAATAAAAAATAAAAATAAACCAAATCATAGGCCCAAACCTAAGCGAACACCCAACAGGTCAAGACATACTTACCAAGAAATCATCTCACCAACGAGACGCTAAAAACTTTAACACTAACACTCGAATTTTAAAGTAACCCCCTCCTCCCACACCCACACATTCCCCTTCCCCTCATGTATCCCTATGCTCTCAGCCACACCAGAAATGAACTTCCCAGACCCTCCCCCACAAGTTCCTTAAACCTCAAAACTAAAACATTATCGACATACCAAGCGCCCCCACCTTCCCCCTTGTTCCCTTCCTCCCTCTTTCTTCCGCCCTCCTCGCAAACCCCACCTACCTTATTCACTCTTTCACCCCAAAATAGCGAACATTTCTGTAAAAGTCTGAGGACGCGAAAAAAAACGGCCGAGTAACCAAAACAATGATGTAACTTAACAGAAAGATACGGTAATAAAAAATAAAATGCATATTTGCTCTACAACAGTATTGAGCACTTTCTCCAGTTTTTTATAATTATCATCTCCACTATATATATATATATATAATGTGTTGAATTTCTTTGCTGAAATCAGTGAACATTTTACTTTGATCCACGCAACTTTTCTAATCTCATTTTACCCCGCCATTTTATTTGGCAATATATCCATTAATAGAAGGGCGTTTTCCTAAAGATGATTCGTCGTAGAAATATGCGGGGGGTGCGAGGAGGGCGGAAGAAAGAGATGGAGGAAGGGAACAAGGGGGAAGGTGGTGGCGCTTGGTATGTCGATAAGATAAAAACGAAATGTAATAAGTCCCCAGACGTACCCCTCCACCGTACTGTATACCGATACTCCATGGCTTACTGGGATAGCTTCCGTACATTCATATCTGATTTACCTCTACACTCCATGTTTAAAAAGGATGTGTCCTCTATAGTATAAGATCTGACCGAATGGTTAATTGTAGGCATAAACCAATTCATACCATCTAAAAAGATCCAACAAAAACCTACCAGTCAGCTATGGTTCTCCCCAGAATGTGCTGCTGCTATCGCGCACATAAATCACTTTTTCCATAGCTACCAACGTAATAGATGCACTGAGACTAAAGCTGCTTTCAGGACTGCCAGCAACCACTGTAAAAGATAAAAAATGCAAGAGAGCTATATGCCCAGTCTGTTAAATCCAGGGTAGGTGATCAGCAGCTTGGTTCCCACCAGTTTTGGCAAATAACAAATAGGATCCTGAACAGAAGTGTGCGTTCTATCCCAACCATTATCAATGGACCAGAGGTCATCTCGTCAGCGTAAGACAAGGCCAGACTATTTTCCAAGAACTTTGCAGCTAATTCTACCCTATGCGATGAAGCCCATCAACTCCCCATATTACCTCCTATAACACAGAACACGCTAGGTAACATACAAATATCCGTGCATGAGGTCGCCAAGCTAATCAAGAACCTTGATTCCAATAAAGCAACTGGCCCTGACGGAATCCCAATTATAGTGTTAAAAATGCTTCAACAAGAACTCGCTCCCATACTTACGAAACTATTTAAGCGCTGCCTTAAGGAGAAGTGCTTTCCGACTCCCTGGAAGACCTCATCAGTTTGCCCTGTATTTAAGAATTCAGGTGATAAGTCATCTCCCTCTCAATACAGACCAATAAGTCTCCTGTGTGTTATGAGTAAGTTGCTGGAATCCATATTAAATAGAGAAGTAGTCAACCACCTCAGCAGAAACAACCTTCTTAGTGACACAGAATATGGTTTCCGCTCTGCAAGATCTACCGCAGATGTGCTAACGGTTATATCTTACAGGATTAGTGAATCTCTTGACAAAGGCTTCCTTTCTAGGGCAATTGCTCTTGACATATCAAAGGCCTTCGACAAGGTATGGCATAAGGGTCTACTTCACAAGATTTCGAGCTACGGTATAACTGGAAATGTTTTCTAAATCATTAAATCATTTCTCTCCAACAGGCTCATAAGAGTAGTGGTTGATGGACAAAAATCAGAGGCCTGCAGTATTAATGCTGGAGTCCCTCAGGGGTCAATCCTAGGCCCATCTCTCTTCCTGATCTACATCAATGACCTCCCTAAAAACATACTTAAATCATTCGTTGACATCTATGCTGATGACACGACACTCTACGGAAACACATCAAAGGCTGTAAATGACAACGTTTTCTCTGATTCTCTCTCCTCTGATCTCGAGCGCGTGGTTCAGTGGGGGAAGACGTGGCTGGTTACCTTTAATGCATCTAAAACCAAACTCCTATCCTTACATCATCAACGCTCTGATCCCCATCTGGCATCAATTGGGATGGATGACTCTCGTCTGGGAGAGGCCCCGTGTTTTGACAAGCTTCTGGGCTTGACCTTTACTCCGGATCTGAAATGGAACACGTACATCAAGTCTGTTGCCAAGGTCGCTGGAAAGATGGTGGGATCCTTCTACCGCTCCAAAAGATATCTCACTGCTGATGCACTTCTCTATCTATATAAAAGCCAAGTACGTCCAAGGATAGAATACTGCTGCCATATATGGGCAGGAGCTGCTAAAAACAGCCTATCCTGTCTTGACAGAGTACAAAATAGACTTCGTGGCTTAGTGGGGGATGCCCTTTTCTCTACCCACCAACCTCTCTCCCACAGAAGAGACGTTGTGAGCCTTTCCTTGTTTTATCGTTATTTCCATGGCAGGTGGTCGTCTGAACTCCAATCTCTGGACCCCCCTCGCCAATCTTTCACGAAAAACACCCGTCTAGCTGAATCCACTGTGAGAAATTTCCCCCACTCTTTATCTGTGCCTAAATCAAAACATAGATTCCATGAACAAAGCTGTTTTTCTTAGAACTGCACGCCTGTGGAACTCTGTTTCGTCTGCCTGCTTCCCACCTGACTACAACTTGGATGTGTTCAAGTCCAACGTTAACAAATTCCTAATGAACCGCCCCCTTAAGTAAACACTTCATCAAATCTCCACACTAACGTAATGTACTTGCAAAAACCCTTATCCCCGAGTGGCTTCCGGGCCTTGATAAGTGGTGACCACTGTGTAAAAAACAAATGCGTATTTTTTTTTTCTTGCGTTCCTTTTTGCACACATTTCTGACTTCATACGTATCAAATCATTTGTAGAAATCATTTATTTTGAAATAAAAGCCGCCACCAAATAGGTGTGTTCTTTGAACTAAGCTTTTATGGTCGAATTATGTCCAGTCTGTTAGCGCTTCAAAATGGCAGCCAGTTACATTATTTATTATAGCCGACATTATGCATATCGCTCTCGTATTAAGATAGATGAAAAGAGTAAAAAAAAAAAAAATAGGTGAAAAGTAGACAAGCCCATGATTCTCGCCAATGAAAAACCTAACTTCTTTGATGGAAAAGGCGGCAAGAAAATTTGTTGGGCTATAAAAACCACTGAAATCGCGCCGGATGGATCAGAGTGTTTAACAATAAGAACTGGTGCGCCTCGGTGATATTTATCCTTTCTGTGCATAAGTGATAATGCATTTTACATCTTTTTTTGGTTGGTCAGCTTTTTTAAGCTCACTTATCTACCTGTCACTCGGAGGCGAACAGCAACACACGGTGCCTCTGAAGGTTTATAAATTTAACCATCATTATCCGATAAGGGAAAGATCGAATGCATCTGGTAAAAAAACGGTTCTTTTAAAATCGGGAGATTCACTAAAAATTCCATTGTGCGTCCGGCAGGACGGTTTCTACAAGATTGCCGCGGTTCGTTACTCAAACGACGGAGCTGAAGATGTGATCAGCCTATCAATAAATTCCGAAAAAATTGGTTCCTTCATTTCAAAGGCAGAAACAAAATATGGATTATTATGGAATCGCTTTAATAAAAGCGAACCGATCGGAGAACTCAGGAATTTCAAAATCGGCAGCTACTCGCTTGAGATATATGTCGAATCTGCGGATTATTACGGAATCGAAATAGACACCATTTTACTAGAAACAACCGATTTGACTGTGAGTGAAGAAATCCTAGAATGCGCCTTAAGCTGTTTACATCATCACTATTCGGATACGCACGCATCCAAAGATGTTTCTTCCGTAGCACCCATGGAAATTGTCCAACGTAGTTTCAAGACCAGATGCGCCGAACAAGATAACATAGATGTACCTATTTTTCATGAGAGTATTAACAGCTATGAAATTGTTGCAACCTATCCAAAATATAATTCCTCGTACAACACAAGACACGCCATATTTGAAAACTGTGAGGAACTGAGTCCAGAACTCCTATGGCGATTAAAAATGCAGCCTTTCGATCTGGCTCAGAAGGTGGAAACAGATTTGGACTCATTCGAACTAAATCTACGCAAGGAAGAACCGTTTACAATAAATATAAATTTCATATTAAAAGGCAAGGCTGAAGGACTTATCGATTCGGATATTGGATCTGTTCTAAAAATCGACTTTCAAAACGTCACAAACGATTTCAATGTTAGCTGTCGTTACGTAACCAGAGAAGGGCGGATCTCAGCCCCGGCCCAAAATGTAGTCACAGAAGTAAAACAAACTTTCAACTGTACCATACCGGACTATACTTGGACCGAACACGAGAACAACACTATACAATTAATCATGATATCTCCATTAGACGAATCCGTCAAAATTCAAAACATGGAATTATGGCGCCGGAAGGAAAAGGGACAAACGAATAAAATCATCCATAAGGACACTGATATCATTATAGAAGGTAGAAACGTGGATTTCTGGTGGCGTCGACCACAAACAATGAGTGTGAAAACTCGAAGCAAAACCGTTGAAGATATCGATTTCATAATCGTTTATAAGCGCGTACCATCGACGGGTCGTTTTAACCAAGTGTTGGTTATTTACCAAGATGGCAACGTCAGGATATTACCTCTACCGCCGAAAGGTGTCGACTGGACACCGTTTGGTTCTTCGATAATCATCGGTCAAAGTGATACTCCCAGTTTCCGCCCAGTCGCCGAGATTTCTGCAATTGAGATAATATCTACCGAGACGGACACTATACAGCTTCATCTTTATTATCTCGATGGTGGCTTCGCGAATATACGAATTAATATCGCGAATCTGAAGACGGTGGTGCGCGTTTCGCAACTCCGCTTTAAACGATCCCTCAAAAACCATCCTTTTGCCCGTTTTCGATCCATGTGGGTCATAGACGGTAACTGTGATGTTGACCACTTGAAGGTCAATGGAGGTCAGAATACAGGGATTCTCGGGCCTTGGAGTAACCTCCGTGGCAATGTGGTGGAATTCTACAGGCTTTGTGAGTCTATGCACTTAAATCTTAGCCCCGACATCATGCTGAAAGTATTAAACTAAACTGGGATTTATATATTATTTAATTGGAATTCATTATTGAGATGAGTATTATTTATTAATTTATTTATTGCGGACTATTATCCTCATCTTTATTAGTTGTTGTTTCACGACATTTCGGCCAACTATTCCTCTGGCCTTCGTCAGATGACAACTGCGACGGGACCCGTGGCACAGTGGATAGAAACATTGAATTTCTACGGTTCTAGGTGAGAATTGTCTGAAGATAGCGGTTTCAATCCTACCCAAAGCCGGCCAGAGGCTTACTTGGCCAAAAACGTGGTGAGACAACAGCAACTATGGATGGCAGTAATTGCTGAGAATGCAATTAGGAGATTTGGAGTCCCTATCTCGTCGCGATTACCACCTGACGAATGGCTAGAGGAATAGTTGGCAGAAACGTCGTGAAACAACAACTAAGATGAGGATAATAGTGTGCAATAAATAAATTAATAAACTGGGATTTATAGCTCAAATAAATAGTAAACGGTTAAATAGTAAAAGTCTACTTGATGGCGGTTTCTGGTTTTGAAATCAGAAATTGATTGACAAGCGGTGTTTATTCAAAAAACTGTTATCCATTATATTTATGGTTTGATGCAGTTGTTTTATTTTGGGGAGGGAGAAGGAAGAGGGCATTAATAATTTCTTTCCATCATTTTTTTCAACTGTTAACATATAAGAAAATGAAACTGTTTTTTTTATAATTATAGTTTTGTATTATATAGAATCAAATAAATCTTTCTTTTATAATTTGAATAGTTTTTTATTACAGATAATCAAGTCAACCATTTTGTCGTGGGGGTCTATTATTTAGGCGATTATGTGTGAGTTTATGACCTCGCCACTCGGACTTAGCGACAAAGAAATTTAGTTAATTCTGTAAACGAAATGTTTACAAACTGATGAAATTTTTAAAAATTCCGCCCAAATCTAAGCAGTATAAGGGACTTTTTTTTATATAAACACTGCTTGTCAATTCCCGATTTTTAAAACCGGAAGCGTTCATCAAGTAGACTTTTACTCTTTAACAATCTGCTCATATTTTTGTTTTAAAGTGGCTACTTTAAAAGTTAAAGACAATGTGTTTTATTCGAAAGACATTCAGTTGATTTAGTGTTGCTAAACTGTTAGTTTCGTATAATGTATAAAATACACGATTTCTTTTAAGGCACTTTTTACAAATTCTTTCGGCAATACCAAATAAAATGCTATATTCCGCACTTCATAGCCAAATAACAAGACCATTTTATAAAATTGATACTATATATTAGTTACCTTTTTTTAAAATCATATTTAAGTTATTCGTATTATTTTGACCCTTAGAACTACTGTTATCATTTTGAGTGTCATTTTCACAACTTTTCGGTTGATGTAACCTCTGACATTCTTCAGGTGTATTTTGTCGAATTCGGAAATGTTTCTTAGCTGACGGAAACGAGAGCATGCGATGCCCGTGAAGTTAATAAAGGTTTCGGTTCGAAATTCCGTTCAAATTGCCGAGTTCGATAAGATACACCTGATGAAGGTCGTAGCTTCTATTAGCCGAAACGTTGTGAAAATGACTCTCAGGATGAGAACAGTAGTCCGGAGAATCCAAATAATACGAATAATCCTTATCTCAAAAATTAAGAAACTTATCTTAAAGTTATCTTTTATTCTTTTTTTTTTTTTGTCTAAATAATTTTTTTTTTTTGTCTAAATAATTTTTTTTTTGTCTAAATAATTTTTTTTTGTCTAAATAATTTTTTTTTTGTCTAAATAATTTTTTTTTTGTCTAAATAAATTAGAATATCTTTTTTTTCAACTAATATAATATTAAACATATACAAACATCATTGCATTAATTTTTTTACCATTTAATGGAATCTTATACTGACTAATGATAACTATTGGAAATTCCACGATGCTTTCTATACTAATCTGTACAATTTATTCCTAATTATAATAGTCCTGTATATTAATTTGCTTTTCTTTCTTTTTCTTTTGCGGACTGTTATCCTCCTCTGCACAGTTGTTGTTGTTGTTGTTGTTGTTGTTGTTGTTTTTTTGTTTTTTGTTTTTTCTTGTTTTTTTTTTTTTGTTTTTTCACCACGTTTCAGCTAACTCATCCTTTGGCCTTCTCCATGTGGTTTACAGCGACGGGATAGAAATACTGAGTCTTGTAATTGTATCCCCAGTTTTACGGCCTTCCATAGTTGTTGTTGTCTCACTCCATTTTGACCAACTTATCCTCTGGCCTTCTTTAGGAAGGATTAAACCCGCTATCTTCAGACAATACTCACCTGGGACCGTAGAGACTCAGCGCCTCTATCCACTGCGTATATACGTATAATAATCTTTTTGGAATTATGTCTGTCATCGTCATTACTATTATGAAGATATAGCCGGTTCTTTTTTTCGTAAAAATAATTGTCATTTTCAGCTAAATATTATTTAGATAAATAAAACGAGTATGTCTCTTTATGTATTTATTTAAAATTGTGGTAAGTTTATTCTTTGTAATAAGCATTCTTTGTGTTATTATAGTAGAAATAATTATCAAGTAAATTTTCTTTCGAATCAACCGTTTCGAATATAATCATAAATATTATATTTTAATTAATGACGAAAACAGAAATACCGTAGGTATTAAACGTTGCGTCAAACTTCTTTAAAAAAAAAAAGTAAAAAAAAAACAACGGAAAGAAACTGAGACGTGCATTCGTGTATCATATTTTTTTAAATAGTACACTTACTATAAGTAAAAAAAAATGAGCGGACATCGAAAGCAAAAATCAGTGAGTCAAGTACGATAACCATTTGGCCAGTGTGACACTTTAAAAAACTGTTTTTAAACCGACATACTTAACTTAAGGAATCGGTAGTGTGAAACATTCACGCAAGCGCAATCGTGAAACAGTTAGCAAACAGAAAAATCTGATGACTCTCACATACCATTTTTTTCCATTTTTACCTCCTAGAAACCCTTTTCTGCGGATGAAAACCTATTAAAGTTTTTTACGTGTCTGAATAACCTATATACTAAATTTCAATTCTTTAGATTAACAATCCGTTGAGCATATAGGTTAAGAAGTGTTCTCACACATACATTCTCACTTTTATAGATACAGCGTGACCCAAAAAAAACAAAAGCTAAATGAAGGCCATCGGTACTTGTGCATTTAACGAACCAGACGTAACTCAGCATTTGTTCGGCTTTGTCCGGCGCATGACGTCAACAGCCGGATAAAACCGAACGTTGGCGATAAAATAAAAACAACGCTACAAAATAACTGTACAATGAAATTGTAAAATGTAGAAACATAAAAAAAATTAAATAAGTAAAAAGCAAAAACCATTTTTTTTTTTTTTTTTTAATTATTGTTTGGAATTGTTTTCTGTTTTCAAAATAAATATAAAACAAGTATTTTTTTTTTAATAATAGGAAACTTTTTTCTTTTTTTTTTTTTTGTCTGAACTTTTTTTCAATTTTTAACGTAAAAAAAACATTGTCTGTCTTAAACACGTAAAAGTTAATTTTTTCAACTCTTTATGTCAAATAAATGGAAAAGCCTAAAAAAGGGGCAATAAAAAGCATTGGGGGGAGGAACAAGGGTTATTTGTACATTTTTTTTTTCGCCAGAAACAAGGATTTCTTTATTTATTAGTGGAAGGAAGGTTTCGGCGTTCCTATTTGGTACAGTGACCAAGAAACCCTCCTTTTCGTCGGGCTCGTATCCACCGAAGACCCAGACCGGTGTCACAAGTCTGCCGGCGGTTAAAAACGGACTCGTCGATTTCTACCGTATGGCCTGGGCCTCCAATCTGCCGGGGATTCCTCAGAAAATAATCCCTGCATATATCACGCAGGTAAATTTTCCAATCCACGACTGTGTGGCGAGAACGTAACCCACATTCGCGATGGAGATTTTTTTTGTAGATGCCATCTCGAACGCCCATAAGTATAGTATTTTTATTATATACGCGATGGTTAGTCGGGATTTTGAGAAGAAGGTCCCAATCCTAATGGAGGTCCATGGACGACATGTTACACTTCTACACCTCCAACCGTAACCGTCGGAAAGGCTTGTTCTCTTTGCAAGTACACAATCCTGGCCAAAATGTAAACACCTTTTCTCTTCTGCCAACAATTTCCGTTGCTGGCAAAAGTTTAGTGCAGCCTCTGGGGTCTGGAGCTGGTCCGCAATGTTTGTAATATTCATTATTTCGTCAGTTATCTTTTTAAAACAAAATTTTTTTTTAACTCTCTTCAAATAAGCGTTTCTTGAGTTGTGACACTCTTCGAATTGATAGCGAGATTCTCGTCTGCTTAATCGGCAACGCTCGGTTATATCCGGCTGTTGACATCATGCGTCGGACAAAGCCGAGCAAATGCTGAGTTACGTCTGGTTCGTTAAATGCACAAGTACCAGGCCATCTAGAACATATGCTGTAGAACGGAGGAAAAAAAAATGCCAAAGACCCTCGTGTTTTGATGTGATGTTTTGAATATAATAAACTGGTTATGACCAAAGTTTCATTTCATTCGGACAAAACACTAAGAAACGGGACCTAATTATAGTTGGGGCCTTTTTTTTGGGGGGGGGGGTAACCCTGTATATAGATTTATATAATTTTAGTCGCCAGTACGACATAATTTGAATTTGGAACAATTCATTTTAAAATGTATAAAGTCGAGATTTACCTTAGAGAAATTAGCAATCAACATCAATGGATGATTGGACGATTTCATTTTTAATGTGTGCGAAAGATGATGCCGAACTATGATCATGAAATACCTAAGCGCATTATTATATAAATACATTTTAAGCTGATATATTTTTAATTTAGAATAATTATATTTGACATTATTTTTAAACAAGATATTTATGCGATGAAAGTGTAACTCAACATATGTTTGTGAGTTTGTTCCTTATGAAGTTGGGACGAATTTTTGGAAATTTCACACAAATGTACTTTATGTGTCTGGGAGTGTTCTAAGATATATTTTAGTACCTAAATGCCACCGATAAATCTGGAAAATCGAAAACTCCGATTAAAAAAGGAATACTCCGATTTTGAGAAAAGTTAATACCATTATGCAGCCATAAACCACAAGCGCATTTGAAAAAGTTTTATCACCGCACAAGCAGAAGAGATCGGTGTAAAAATCAACAGTAGATTAATTGATAATAAAGGGTGCATTCGAAATGAATGTTTCTGTTTAGGTCACAATTGAACCATGATACTTGATATTTGAATTTAAACTTTGTCATTGTATAAAAATCATTTTTATAAAATGAACAGTAGATTTTCTACAGTGCATTGTAGACTACTATGTACTTTACACTAAGTCACTGCGGGGAGGCATGTGAGGCTTCCTCTCGGTGCACCACAGTGGATCCATGACTAGAGTAGACAATATATGACCTCTTCTGTAATGAATAAATAGATCGAGAGGCATCAACTCTCTGTGAAGTTCTGTTTTGTTCTCAATACAAATACCTTTTTCTAACTTATATCCTTGTCCATGTCTTTCTTAGTGACCTTCCCGGGCCACAGCAATTATGAAATCCCAAATTTAAACAAAATGTTTTCTTGTTTGAACTTAACTACCTATATTGAAGTGTGTGTTTTTTCTAGCATGAAACGATATATTTCATGATAATTAAATGACTATATAAGATTGATATATTATTTATCGTTTGGAAAGTTTTATATAGAGACTAAATAAAATGTTACATCACTTTTCTAGAAAACCAATGCACTATTGTAATGTTAAACACGTTAACACATGTAGACCAAACATGCTGTAGCAGAGTACGTTGCAAGGAATATAGGACAAGTAATAACTTGACTTTTTTTTTGTAATATACACATTTATTTCCGGGTTGTAGCTGAACTGAGCAACACTGTTGGTTCTACTGGGGTTACAAAATAGGATGTGCACAAGAACCACCGTCATTCGAACCCGGAATCCGTCCAGTACAAAGAAAAGAGAGATATGCAAATTGTGGTACTGTCGCGATTAAAAGTCTGCATATAAGGGCAGGTTTTTTGCAAGAGCGACGAGACGTAATTGTGAAGAAGAAGAACGGATTTTTTTTCCCTCTGAATAAAAGGTGCTCTTTCTCTCTTTCTCCCTGTCCTCTCGAACATGTACTCTCTCCTTTTTATAATCTTTCTTTTTCCTTTCACACACGGCTAGGCATTTGCATATAGCCGCCATACGCGCTTCCGCGCTCTGTCGCAATAATATGCATACAGGGCAAAAATATGTTTAATGTATGTTTGTTTGTTTCGCAAACACTTTCGACAAAGGCAACAGATTTTCCCGAGATTGGTATCATTTTGAAGCTCGACCCTTCGGCAGACAAATATCGAAAAATTGGCCAAAAATATTAATTCCTGGACACTTTTCTACAGGGAGGGGTCACATTTTTCGTCGATAATTTCAAAAGTAATTACATTTTCGATTTTCTAGCCTTAATTTAAACCTACGTCATTTCCGGTTTGGCGACGGGCGCAACAGCTAATGCGTCACGGTTTTGTTTTGTTTTTTTCACTTTCTTTTCCTCCTTCGCCTGCCTGCCTGCCTACTATCACTTTTTTTGCGCGCGCAATTTTCCATTTTTTTTTAAATTTTATTTATTTTATTTTATTTAATTATTTATTTTATTTTTATTTTATTTATTTATTTATTTTTTTTTTTTTGTTCAACCAACACCCTTACACACACCTCCACTTCTTTTTCCGCCTTCGCGTCACGGGTTCAAGCCTTCCGGCTTACAACTTTTTTTTCTCAACACACCTTCAAACACCCGGGAACCCGGGCTATTAGATCCTACACATGTTCATCTGTTTATAAATTTGCATATATTTAAGCATTCTTTTATATTTTACATTATTAAATCCGGAATGTAAATTAAAAATTTTCCGGTTTGAACTGAAATATTCTGAAATAATTATATTGGCTTAAATTGTTCTTTTAATATGAAATATATCATTTCATACTACATGGATGCTAAATTAAATCATTGTAAATTATGGATATATTATTGCCGTGCTCTTGAAAATTATATTTTATTCTTTTATATGTAGTCAAAATAAATTATTATATAACTTTCCTTAAAAATCAACGCAATATTATAATTCGGGGTCTGCCATAAGAGATTTAGTTCTCTCCCACTGCAAGAACGTAGACATCAGAGCCGGAAAGTAGGATTGAGAAGTCAGCACCCCCGAGGAGAAACACTTTGACCTGCAAAAAGTGCTTGGGCAAGGCGTGGGAGAGTGGACCTCCTAGAACTTAACTCCCACCGCAAAATCAACATGGACCGGATCATTACAGGAACGGTCTCATCTCTGTTGATTTGGAGGGCCGAGGATAAAAGTTCCTGCCATAAGAAATTATGCATTTTCTATTGTACTAGTCTGGGTGTTCGACGTTGCCCGACTGTTTGGAGGTGTGTGTGTTGAACAAAAAAAAAGTGGTAGTAGGCAGGCTGGCTCGAACCCATACTGCAAAGGAGGAAAAGAAAGTGAAAAAAAATGACGTCTTTGCCGTTGCTTCCATCGTCAAACCGGAAGTGGCGAAGGTTTAAATTAAGGCTAGTCAATCGAAAAGAGGTGACGACTTTCGAAAATATCGGGGGAAAAAAGTTGAGGATGAAGGAATTAATGTTTTTAGTCAATTTTTCGATATTTGTCGTCCGAAGGGTCGTGCTTCAAAACTATAGTAGCGTTAATCTTAAGGACAAATTCGAACTGTTATTTTTCACGAAAATATGCCGTCCAGTTTCTGCAGTTTTTATCCTGCAGAAGATTTGAGTAGAACCCAATTTTTTTTTTCTATATCACAGTTGCACATTTCTTCCATGTTATACTAATTATGTTTGAAACAAAACTATATCGTTAATTATGGCGGACCCAATTTTGTTTTTTATAATATTGAAAATTGAATATTGAATTCATTTGGAAATTGAGAAATTTAATAAAACTTTCCCTACTGAAATTAAGAAGTTAAATAGTTTCCATTCTGAAATGAAATGTTTTACAAAAATAACATGCCCATAAACAATATTGAAATGATTTGTTTTATCTTCTACGTTTTACTACAAAACTTATTATTGTTTTGTTTAATCATGTAATATTCTACATGTGTGTGTGGTATTTGAATTGTTTACAGATATATATATATATATATATATATATATATATATATATATGTGTGTTTTTATACAAGAATTATTAGCTACATTTTTTACATGGGGGTCACCATTTATCAAGGCCCAGGAGCCACTCGGGGATAAGGGTTATTGTGTGTACAGTAATCAATGGGATAGTATCGTAGTAATAGTATTGGGGATTTGATAAGGTGCTATTACTTAAGGGGCGGTTCATCAGGAATTTGTTTGTGTTGGACTTGAAGACATCCAAGTTGACTTCGGGGAGGGGAGAACAGGCAAGCGGCAGAGAGTTCCACAGCCGTGCCGTTCTAAGAAAGAAGCTATGTACATGGAATCTACGTTTTGATTTGGGCACGGATAAAGAGTGGGGAAAATTATTGACAGTGGTTTCAGCTAGTCGGGTGTTTTTCGTGAAAGATTGGCGAGGGGGGACCAGAGAATGGAGCTCAGACGAGCACTTGCCATAGAAATAACGATAAAACAGAGACAGGCTCGCAACGTCTCTTCTGTGGGAGAGAGGTTGCAGGGAAGAGAAAAGGGCACCCCCCACCAAGCAACGAAGTCTATTTTGTACTCTGCTAAGGCAGGATACGCTGTTTTTAGCAGCTCCTGCCCAGATGTGGCAGCAGTACTCCATCCTTGGACGTACTTGGTTTTTATATAGATAGAGAATTGCATCATTAGTGAGATATTTTCTGGAGCGGTATTTTCCCAGCGACCTTGGCCACAGACTTCATGTATGTGTTCCATTTCAGATCAGGAGTAAAGGTCAAACCCAGAAGCTTATCAAAACATGGGACCTCCCCTAGACGAGAGCCATTCAATTCAATTTACATTGAATATAAATATATGAATGTATATAATATATGTATGTATATAAATATATGTATGTTTATAAATATATGTATGTTTATAAATATATGTATAGATATGTATATAAATATATGTATAGATATGTATATAAATATATGAATGTATATAATATATGTATGTATATAAATATATGTATGTATATAAATATATGTATGTTTATAAATATATGTATACATATGTATATAAATATATGTATATGTATGTATATAAATATATGTATACATATGTATATAAATATATGTATATGTATGTATATAAATATATGTATATGTATGTATATAAATATATGTATATGTATGCATATAAATATATGTATGTAAATATATGTATATGTATGCATATAAATATATGTATATGTATAAATATATGTATGTAAATATATGTATATGTATGTAAATATATGTATATGTATGCATATTAATATATGTATATGTATGCATATAAATATATGTATATTTATGTATATAAATATATATATATGTATATAAATATACATATATGTATATATATACATAAATAAATATATGTATATATATGTATGTATGCATATGTATGTATGCATATGTATGTATATATATGTATGTATGCATATGTATGTATATATATGTATGTATGCATATGTATATATATGTATGTAAGCATATGTATGTATATAAATATATGTATATATATATATGTATATAAATATACATATATGTATATATATATGTATATAAATATATGTATATATATGTATATCAATATACATATATGTATATATGTATATAAATATATGTATATATATGTATATCAATATACATATATGTATATATGTATGTATATAAATATATGTATATATATGTATATCAATATACATATATGTATATATGTATGTATATAAATATATGTATATATATGTATATCAATATACATATATGTATATATGTATGTATATAAATATATGTATATATATGTATATCAATATACATATATGTATATATGTATGTATATAAATATATGTATATATATGTATATCAATATACATATATGTATATATGTATGTATATAAATATATGTATATATATATGTATATAAATATACATATATGTATATATATATACATATATAAATATATGTATATATGTATGCATATGTATGCATATGTATGTATATATATATATGTATGCGTATGTATGTATATGAATATATGTATGTATATATGTATGTATATAAATATATGTATATGTATGTATGCATATGTATGTATATATATGTATACATATGAATATGTGTATGTACATAAATATATGTATATATATATATATGTATGTGTATATATATGTATGTATATACATATGTATGTATATATATGTATGCATGTATATGTATGCATATATGTATATGTATGTATGTATATATATGTATGCATGTATATGTATGCATATATGTATATGTATGCATATATGTATATGTATGAATATATCTATATATATAAATATATGTATATATAAATATATGTATATATATATGTGTAAAAATATGTTTATATGTGTAAAAATATGCATATATAAATATATGTATATATGTATATATAAATATATGTATATATATATATATAAAAATATATGTATGCATATATATATGTAAAAGTATTTACATATAAATATATTTAAAAATATGTATATATAAATATATGTATGTATGTATATATATATATATATAAATATATGTAAATATATATATAAATATATGTATTCATATATATATATATATTCAACCCCGGCTTTGCTCGGATCCTATGTACTGTTCATAACGTTCTGTGCATATCTATACATCTATAAAAGTGAACGCGTCTGCGTGTGTCTGTCTGTGTACATTTCCCTACGCAATAACTCTGTCAATTTTTTTTCTAGAGACTTAAAATTTGATATACAGGGTGCTGGGATATGGGAAAATCTATCTAGTAGGTTTCCGGTCAGAAATTTTTCTTTTAAGGGGTCAAAGTTCGACGATTTGACATTTGAGAACTCTGCCAAACTCCTCCGACAATTTGGGGTCTAAACACTTTAAATTTTAGATATAGGTTCCTTGGAAAAGGATCTAACTTAATAACTTGACTGGCGCCCAATACAATAAATGTTCAGGGGTCATAATAGGGGTCAAATTTAAAAACATTGGCCGTTTTTTTGGGGGGGGGGGGTGCTCAGCATACACCTCCAAACACCCGTGCAACGTCGGGTACCCATACTAGTGTATATATATATATTACAAAGTTTCACCCCTGTCCAGGTAACCTACACCAAAAATTTCAAGTGTTTAGACTCAAAATTGGCGGAGGAGTTTGGTAGAGTTGGCAAAGGTAAATTCTTTCAACTTTGACCTCTTGGCAGCCAAATTTTGGCCCAAACACTGATTAAAAAGCTTGTTGCATATCTGAATACCTTTTCTGTTTTTAAATGTTCAGACCAAAAATTGTTTGCTAGAAACCGCAAAGATCAAATCTTTTGACCTTTGACCTCTTGGCAGACTAATTTTCAGTTAAAACTGATTAAAAAGTTTGCCTTTTGTCTGAATACACTTTATGTAAAATCGCAAATGTTTCCACCAAAAATTGGCTTAGTAATTTGGTAGAGACCGCAGAGGTCAAATTTTTCTTTAACTTTGACCCCAATTTTAACCCCTAAACGTTTATTGTTCAAATCAAATTAAAAAGTTTGATCCATGTCCAAGGAAACCGACATCTAAAATTTCAAGTTTTTAGTCCCAAAATTGGCAGAGGAGTTTGATAGTTCTAAAAGTTCAAATCATTGAACTTTGGCTCCTCGTCTGCCAAATGTCTGGCCAGAAACCGATTAAAAAGAGTTTCCAAAATCTCAATACTCCTTACGTAAAATATCGAGTCTGTAGACTGAATTGACAGTAGTTTTGTAGGGAATGTACACTCAGACACACACACAGACAATTTCACTTTTATATATATACTAGCATTTCAGCCTGAGTGTTTGGATGTGTATGTTGAGCCAAAAAAAAAGTGGTAGTAGGAAGGCAAGCTCGCACCCGTACCGTGAAGGAGGAAAAGTACGAGAAAAAAATTGACGTCTTTGCTGTTATGACCATAGCCAAACTGGAAGTGAAGTAGGTTTAAACTAAGGCTAGAAAATCGAAAGGATATGATGACTTTCAAAAATATCGGCGAAAAAGGCGCCCCCCCCCTCGTAGAAAAGTGCCCTGTTGAAGGTGAAGGTATTAATGCTATTTTTCGATATTTGTCGTCTGAAAGGTCGAACTTCAAAACGATACTGATTTTGGTAAAATCCGTCGCTTCTGTCGAAAGTTTTCGGCAGACATGCAAACATACATACATACATACATACATTTATATATTAGTAACTAAAAATTTTCGACCCGAACCGATTAAAAAGCTTGCCCTATCTCTGAATAACCTTTATGTCAAATTTCAAATGCTTAGACCAGCAATGGTCTGAGTAATTTGGTAGACACCGCAGAGGTCAATTTGGCGAGATGGTCCAGGGGTAAGGGTTTAGTTCCATTACCGTTGGGTCCCGATTTTGAATCTCACTAGATACAGCCACTCTGATGAGTCGTAAACGACGAAACACGTGTCAGTGGATAATTACATTTTAAAAATAATATATATATATATATATATATACTACCATTTAAGCCCGGCGTTGCCCAGGTGTTTGGAGGTGTGTGTTGAACAAAAAAAAATGTTTAGAGTAGAAATTGTCTGAGTAATTTGGTAAAGCGGTCAATGTATTTAACTTGGACCACTATAATTACCCCTTAATATTTATTGTTTTGGGCTCAAATCAAATTTTTAATCAAATTAAAAAGTTAGATCTATGTCTAGGGAACCTATATCTAAAATTTAAAGTGTGTAGACCCAAAATTAGCGGAGGAGTTTGGAAGAGTCATCAAAGGTCAAATCGTTGAATTTTGACCTCTTAACAGCCAAATTTCTGGCCGGAAACCAACTACAAAGATTTCCACAAATCTCAGTACCCTTTATATCAAATTTCGAGTCTGTAGACTGAGAATTGATGGAGTTATTGTGTAGGGAAATTTAAACAGATAGACACACAGACACGCAGACACTTTCATATATATATATATATATATATATATATATATACACACATATATATGCATATTATATATATACGTATATATATGCATATATTTATACATATATATACATATATTTATACATATATATACATATATTTATACATATATATTCATATATATATATACATATATACATATATTTATACATACATATATACATATACATACATATATACACACATATATATACATGTATATGCATGTACATATATATATATATATATAATGCATAGAAATCCAGAGTTCTGAAAGCGATATATATATATATATATATATATATATATATATATATATATATAATGCATAGAAATCCAGAGTTCTGAAAGCGATGAAGTCATTGAAGGCTGATTCGGCATCACCTCTGCTTTTGGAGCATTTTTCGCGGAGGAAGTTGTCAAGATGCTTGAAAAAGTGATAATCGGTGGGCGAGAAGTTCGGTGAATAAGGCGGATGCGGCAAAGTCTCGTATTTCAATTCGTTCAGCACATCTTCTGGTGCATTTCGTCAATTTGTCGGCAGTATTTCTCCATCGTAATCGTTTTGCCCGGATTCAAGAAGCTGTGATAAATGAGACCGGCCGCAGAACTATCAAACAATCACCATAATCTTTTTTTTTTTTTTCGTGCAATTTGGAAAGTGTTGTGGAGCTTCTCCCGCATTCAACTACTGTGATAAATGTCGCAGGTTGTCATAGAGGTTCCACTTCTCATCGCACCTCACAATCCGCTCGAGGTATGGGCTGTTTTGTTGCACAGAAGGAGCATAGAAGACACCTAAAAGCGATGTTTTTTTTTATTATACTTCAATTCATACGGCACCCATTTATCCAACTTTATTGAATTCCCTATTTGCTTTAAATGACGAACGACTGTTGGTTGTCGACCTCAAGTTTAACGGCAACTTCTCGTGTGGTTTTGCGAGGGTCGGCTTCAATAAACTTTCAAATGTCCGTTATCAACCGCAGTCGGACGGCCGTGACCGTCTTCATATTCGAGTCTCTCGTCACCATTGCGAAATTTCTTGAACCACCGTTGTGCCACACGTTCGTTAGTGGTTCCTAGGCCAAACGCATCATTGATATCCCGAGCTGTCTCGGCAGCTTTTCGGCCTAGTTTGAATTCGAACAAGAAAATCATGCGGATTTGAATTTTGTTCATGCTGTCGAAAAGCCTGCAAAAAATAAATGAAGGTATTGAGAACGGTAACGAATAACACGATTCGATAGAACGAAAATTAATTCAGAAATCATATATGAAAGTGACATATGTGAGAAAACGATATTGTTTTTGCACCAACCTAATATATATTAATAAAATTGTGAAAAAGCAAACAAGCAGACAACATTATGACTTTATTATAATATATATATACAGGATGGGAAGCAAAAATTACAATATTTTAAAGCAGGTATTGAAAGACATTGTTTGACAAAATGATTCATAAAAAGATATGAGAATTTGCCGTGAGAAAATTTACATAACAGAAAATGTTTTTCATTCTATGCGTTCTCTTTTTGTCTCAATAAGTGGCTTCACACGTTTCCTGAAACTTACACTATTGTTCCTCAAATATTTAAGAGACAACGTCACCCATTATTCTTTAATAGTAGTTTTAAGAGAATCAGTTTTTTCTTTTGTTTCTGTTTTTGTTTGTTTGTTTGTTTTTTCTGTGTGTATTTTTTATCTTTCTCTTTATCAGCAACCAACAGGGAGGGCTACGCATCGTTATCTGCGTAAAAAGTAAAATACCATGAACGAATGCAAAAATATATTGTTGGAATTAAAACTATTAACGGGGGAACTAATAAATATTTCCCATCCCTCCAATAATGACTAATCTAATATATAAGAGGCTATATGTCTGTTTGTCTGTCTCCATATTTTCAAACTCTATCTCTCCCAAAACTAAAAGTCGCAGAGCAGCGCTAGGGGCCTTAAATAATTGGATTTTTTATCATCTTTTATGGGACTTGAGCCGGTTAAAATAGTTTTTAAGGGGTCTAAAATGGGTCACAATTGAAAAAAATCGTCATACATTTTGTACATTCATCTTAGTTTATTTTTAATTTTTCATTAGTCTATCTGCGTATCAGGTTGATGACGTAGTAACGTCATCAGCTTTGAATGTTATAGATTTGCTTTCAGTTTCGATTCTAGCTGATGGCACCAACATAATTTTTTTTTTTTTACTTTTGAAATCACGACTCTATAATAATTAGGGTTAGGACAACAGCATATTTTTTTCATTGTTTTGACTCTCGAGTGTGTATCCGTATATGCTTTTATATAGAGTGATGTGATTCTCGGTTGATTAACTGTGTCTACCTGTGACGGATGTATACTCGAGAGTCAAAATAATGAAAACAATATTCTGTTGTCATAGCCCTAATAATAATTTGTACGAAAATCTGGACAAATTAAAATATCACATTTAAGCGTATTTTACAACCGAGAAAATCCGGTGCCCCCACCCATACCCGTTTGTTATGATATAATTTTTAAAATTTTCATCATCATTATTATGCGTCCCGTGGTTTTGGATGATCGTTGAGGACATCAAATATGACATGCCAACTGGCTTTCTTCAGCCATCCTGATTTTCTGTTCTGAGTGTATTACTTAGCGCCAGACTTATTTTATTTGATCCGTCTTCTTCTTGTGTCATAGCATTTTTCCATGCCGTAGATGAAATCATGGTTAGTGTTCTCCAAAGGCTGCAGTCCATTGTTGGTCCGATTCCTCTGAAGACATCACATGATTTTGAACTTGGCAGAATAAATGGGTTGGATTGGCATTAACTTTCCAAGCGCAGTGGCATCTGAGTCGCCTGTTTGCACTTATCTGTTGTCCTTAGATCATCCGCATAGCTACAGTTGAATAATGTAACTCTTAATACCATAGAACTCTTGATCTGCTAGAGATTCATGCTCCTCCATAGCCATCCAACTTCCTACTGCCGACTTCATCAGAGTTACCTTCTCTTAGCTGCATGCCTTAACTAAGACTAGGGGTGCATCTCTCCCAGTGAATTAATGCTCCTCCAAACACCAACCTGGAAATTTCTTATGTCTCGGCACTACATACAGCGCCTAGCCTTCCCAAATAGTCACCTATCTAATACTGACCAGGCTCATCGTAGTTTAACTTCAGTGATCTGTCGGGAACCAATGTGTCAACATGGTTATGCCGTATCATACTTAAATGCTAATATATAATAGGTGTGTATATATATATATATATATATATATATATATATATATATATATATATATATGTAACGCACTAAAAATTGAATTAATACATAATATTAATGCTTCAAAATTTTACTGTTACTTTGAGTGGCTCCGAGTGTTCAACAGCTGGGCAAACTTGAGTCCTTGTACCGGAAAAATATCCAGTAAATAAAACGTTAAATCGTTATTTTTTATTTATTTATTTATTGCCTTTTCATACACCAAATATGGATATAAATATCACTAAAACATCCGCTGGGTCATAAGCTTCATTTCGAACTGCCTGGCTGCCTCTCTCTCTCTCTCTCACACACACACACACACACACACACACACACACACACACACATTCATATACACACACACACAGTAAATCGAACTTACTAAAGAAGATAATAACGTCAGGTGAATACCGGAAAGTATCCAGTAAAAACGTTGTTTAGTAAATCGTTATTTTTTTTTATTTTATTTATTTATTATTTTTTTTTTTTGCATTTTTTTTTCATTTCCATACACCAAACATGGACATAAATATCACTAAAACATCCGCTGGGTCATAAGCTTCATTACGGTATCTAACTTGCCTGAGTGGATTGCCTGTAGGCTGAGACAAATCGCGTCACACACACACACAGTACGAAAATGTATAATAGGATGTATGTTCAGTTACTATTAAAACGGTATTGTGCTTGGCGAGTTTGTCTACTCGTACACAAACAGAAACAGGGAATATGCAGAGTACACGTTACTAAAACAGTAGCTTTTAAGATTTTAATACCCGGGTTCAAATCTCAAGTAAGTTTAAAGGATTTTCTTACTGGATACATACTTTATTAATAGTGCTCTGACTTCCAAGTATATATCTAACACAGTTAATCAGCCGAGAACAACATTACTCTATATAAAAGCATATAAGATATCAATGGATACACACTCGAGAGTCAAAACAATGAAGGGAATATGCTGCTGTCCTAGACCTATTTATTAATTTAAATAAATTGGCATAATAGAGTAACATTAAATAAATATTTAAAAACTATAAAATCGTAGTTTTGAAGGAAATATGATTTCTAATATAAAAATATTTCATAAAAGACAATGTAAGGCAGAGGTGTGCGGATAAACAAGAATTTAAGCAAATTAAGACCTATCACTAAACATAAAACGAAATACGAAACCATATGGAAACACTACTTGCTTTATCGTGAAACAATAAAAAAAAAAATGATAAACTTTTATTTTTTACATTTCTATAAATATTTTTTTATATTTAAAATATATTCATATTGAAATATTTTATTTCCAAAAAGTAATTATTTATGACAAAATTCTATTTATTCATTTTAAGATACCTTTTTATGCAAATGTTTAAAATAAGTGTTGTTTTCTTTTTATATAACGCAAGAATATACATAATGAATGAATGAGTTTTGAAGCTTCCATTTTTTCTTTTTCTTTTACCTTTACATCTTAATTGCCGCCATTGCTGTTCGATTTAGGTTCCGTATCATATATTTCAAGAAAATTCTTCTTCCTTAGATGAGTGTTCAACCTTAATTCAAACCACTGTGAGATTAGTTCAGCAATCAATGAGATGAAACTTATAACTTTTAATGTTTTTTACTAATAAAAAAACAGCAAACACAATGCGTAGATATATTCATTGTAGTTATTTGATATCTCATGTGAAAACTAAGCAAGGTATTTCTTTCACGAAATTTCACAAATATCGTTCTTCGTATTAGATATGAAGCGGTAGAATTTATAATTTCTATTACATTAAATCATCACGCATCCATTGGCTTTTACATTACCATTTAATCTGTAACTTGTTAAATAAATGTGGCTATGTTACATGGAAAGGGGCTGTCCCCTTTCCATGCAAATAAGAATAATCTTAGATAAGTAAAAATGAGATTAAAATAAGCCTAGAATCGAACCTTGTAAGCAAGGTTAAGAAATGGAATGCTAGAAATTTAGTCTATCGTTAAATTCTATTAGAATAGTTAAATATTGTTTATATCGGAAAAAGAGTTGATTGTCCATTCGTTTAGAAATCGGAATATTAAAAATGTCAGCTTAAAGATTGAACAATGCAAATTAAAAATATATTGTTAAAAAATAGGTAAGAGTATAATTGAGGATTCTTCTGTTTGCCAAAAGTGTGTTTTGGACAAACATATGTTAAGCCACGCGAAAATTAGTTACGTTTGAAAACACACTTCTGACGTCATAGACAATGGGAGATTCTCAATATAGGATCTAAGAGTTAGTTAGTCTGAGAGTCCAGTTGAGGAGTCAGTCAGAGAGTTGATCAGGTGACGGGTAGAAGATTAACGATGTAGATACAAGTGGAATTCCTGGCGTCATTGACCGGCCGATCAGATGAATAATGAAGTGATCATAATGTTATTACTGTTGTCTTGTATCATCCTTAATCACGAACGAAAGGTAATTGTGTTTATCATCTTATAATAAACATTGTGTAACCCTTAGAAGATTATGTATCTATCCTCCTCTGTGTTAAAAACTGTGCATCATATCATCCCCTCCTCTAATATGTGTTAAAATAATTGTAATGTAAATGTCTTCTCTCCCCCATCATCACTATCGTTATGTCTGTATTACATGAGTCCCGTTATATATGTGCCCCAATATGAACTAGCGTCATCTTTAAATATATGCCCATGCTATTCAACAGCTATACTTCGTCTGTTGATCAGTTTTTATAGGTTATTTTGAACCAATAATACGTATAATCAGACGTAACACCTTCCGATGAGAATCGTTTTTAGGACCACTTAGGGATACATTCCTATACTTTTCAGAAAGCAAGAACAATTATGATGGAATTATTTTCAGAAAGAGTCTGGTGGATCATTCCACGAAAAGCGAGAGAGAAGTCTAGAACAATGATTTCTTTCTTTCATATCTACGCACTACCTGCTATTTCTTCTACTTGAAGACGCGTGTCAAGACAAGGTATTCTTTAAGCAAAGTCTTATCATTTCACATACGATCATTTTTCTTCCAGTTTTATTATTAAATTAAATTATCGAATCACTAATACTATGGCTACTAAAGGGTGTATTTAGAGGCGACGTACTTCAAATTAAAATAAATAACAGAAAATATTTTTTATACAAATGTGTAATTTGTTCAAAAGATTTATTTTTGGCATTTATAATTTAAATATAGTTCCAGGCATATGGCCCTCCATCACATCTCTACGCATTAAATTAGGCTGTATTTCGGTAATAACACGTTGAATGTTGTCTTTCAAGTGGTCTATTGTATCTGGTGTATCAGCATAGACACAGGACTTTACATATCCCCAAAGAAAGCTAATTTAATGGGGTTAAATCGAAAGAACGATGTGGTCAGTTGAGAGGTCCATTTCGAGAAATTATTTGTTCATCAAATGTTTTTCTCGGTAAATTGATGGTATTGCACGCTGTGTGGTATGTGGCTCCATTCTGCTAAAATCACATGATGAATTTCCAGAATAATCTGAACTCAAAATAAACGATGGATAGTAAATCCGCAATTAAAGAAAATAAAGTTGTCTATTTTAAGTTGGCCACTTCTAAAATAAAAATATAGTTCATGAAGATGTGAATCAAAACAATCTTTACTATTAACACATTTCCTGGTCATATCGATCGGCACATCACATTCAGTGGCTTCTACATTATCATTTACTCTGTAAGTTGATTAATTAATGTATGAAATTTCATACGTCATCAGTTGATCGTTTTTGGATTGTTATTAAATTGATAACATATCGATCGGAAAATAAAATTGTTCAGGCATATCGATCATTACAAGACAATCCCAGACATATCGATCAGTACAAGACAATCCCATACATATCGATCAGTACAAGACAATCCCATACATATCGATCATTACAAGACAATCCCATACATATCAATCATTACAAAACAATCCATACATATCGATCATTACAAGACAATCCATACATATCGATCATTACAAGAATATCACATACATATCGATCATTACAAGACAATCCATACATATCGATCATTACAAGACAATCCCATACATATCGATCATTACAAGACAATCCCATACATATCGATCAGTACAAGACAATCCCATACATATCGATCATTACAAGACAATCCCATACATATCGATCATTACAAGACAATCCCATAAATATCGATCATTACAAGACAATCCCATACATATCGATCATTACAAGAATATCACATACATATCGATCATTACTAGAATATCACATACATATCGATCATTACAAGACAATTCCATACATATCGATCATTACAAGACAATCCTATACATATCGATCATTACAAGACAATCCATACATATCGATCATTACAAGACAATCCTATACGTATCGATCATTACAAGACAATCCTATACGTATCGATCATTACAAGACAATCCTATACATATCGATCATTACAAGATAATCCATACATATCGATCAGTACAAGAATATCACATACATATCGATCATTACAAGACAATCACATACATATCGATCATTACAAGACAATCCTATACATATCGATCATTACAAGATAATCCATACATATCGATCATTACAAGACAATCACATACATATCGATCATTACAAGACAATCCCATACATATCGATCATTACAAGAAAATCACATACATATCGATCATTACAAGACAATCACATACATATCGATCATTACCAGACAATCCAATACATATCGATCATTACAAGACAATCAATACATATCGATCATTACAAGACAATCACATACATATCGATCATTACAAGACAATCACATACATATCGATCATTACAAGACAATCCAATACATATCGATCATTACAAGACAATCCAATACATATCGATCATTACAAGACAATCACATACATATCGATCATTACAAGACAATCACATACATATCGATCATTACAAGACAATCCCATAAATATCGATCATTACAAGACAATCACATACATATCGATCATTACAAGACAATCCAATACATATCGATCATTACAAGACAATCCCATACATATCGATCATTACAAGACAATCACATACATATCGATCATTACAAAACAATCACATACATATCGATCATTACAAGACAATCCAATACATATCGATCATTACAAGACAATCCCATTCATATCGATCGTTACAAGACAATCACATACATATCGATCATTACAAGACAATCACATACATATCGATCATTACCAGACAATCCAATACATATCGATCATTACAAGACAATCCTATACATATCGATCATTACAAGACAATCCCATACATATCGATCATTACAAGACAATCCATAATATCGATCATTACAAGAAAATCCCATACGTATCGATCATTACAAGAAAATCCCATACATATCGATCATTACAAGACAATCCCATACATATCGATCATTACAAGACAATCCCATACATATCGATCATTACAAGACAATCCCATACATATCGATCGGCTCAAAAACCGAATACATCCAGATACACTAAAGAGATCTTATGAGTTACATAAAAGAACAACAGATCCATAATTCAATTATTGAACACATTCTAAATGCCACTATATAATTCTCTATTCGAAGAATTATAAAAGACTCCATGGGATTTTATCAAAGTGCACGAGAGTAAAGCACCAGTAAGTTAGTCCTAAGTGTGCTCGGTACAGTTTAAGACTTAAACAGTGAGATGTTAGGTTCAACATAGAAAAAAGAACAAGTGTTACGTTTCTTGAACCGAAAAAGGCAGAGTTAGCGCCCTTGAGTAGATATAACCTTATAAGGAAAACACAACACGCGTTGCGTGAAGTTTCAGTCGCTAAGGAGACCAAGACAAAGAATAGCAATAGGAAATCACTCTGTCTCGCGCTTTGTTTCTGTACGACATTTATTTCCTCGTCCTTACGGCCGAGACGTCACTCGCATGTTCTAGAACGTTCTCCACATATCTCACGAGATCTCGAACGTTACCTCGTCTCTCCCGAGATCTTCGTCATTCTCTTTTTTATGGTCCTTTTTCACCACCGGTGACGTCACTTCTCATACTTTTACCTACATCTATTTTTTTACGTCCACGCGTGTTTTACATCCACGCTATGCTACATACAGAGTTTGCCTTGATGATTTCAGAATTAAACAACATGTGTCTCCATCACAAAGTTTAAATTATTGCGTATCCAGCGGCTTCTACATTATCATTTACTCTGTAAGTTGATTAATAAATGTATGAAATGTTATACGGCGTCAGTTAATCATTTTTGGATGCTTATTGAACTGATAACACGTATCATCAGATGCAACAAAGAATTAAAGAGATCGTCAGTTGGAAGAAGATCGTAACTACGAGAACTGAAAATAGCGGGCAAATTACTACTCAAGACGAAGTGATTATCTAAGAAAATGTCTCAACAAGTATTTGTTTAGATTAGACTTGCAGACGACAATATTGAAATTGGTTTGAGTCGACTCAGGACATATTGTTCCGCAGGTGGAATGTTCTAGAAAAATAATTTTGTTCGTGAATGTTTCGTTCAGTTTTTTGGTCAAGAGAGAGAAGGGAAAGCTATTTGCTGTGGTTGTAGCTCTACGAGTTCTTGAGGTGAATCTTGTACAGAAGGTATCAAGGATTGGAGCTCAGTCGAACACTTACCGTGAACATAGGAGTAGAGAGAAGCTAGCAACTTTTCTGTGCGAAAGGAAAGAGAGCATATAACTCACTCACGCACTACACACAGTAGGCTTTTTACTCGCAGTACTTCACCTTAATATTATTTGGCTCTTATAAAGGTAGGGAGTTACGTCAGCAGAAAGGTATTTTCTGAAGCGTTAAAAATGATACAACTTTTTTTTTCAGCAGTCTTAGTTCCATACATCCGTGTCGTATTAATTATTTCAACATTTGTCTGCGGAGGTTGTTTTTCTCCACTCCCCATTTTATTACAATGAATTTGTGTGTGTATAGTTTTTTGTAGATATTCGTGTCGTGACATCACAGTCAAAATTTGATCTAACAGCCAAACTAATTGTAGATTTGGTTCAGCAGTTTGGTGTCCTTATCGACCTCAAGCGTTCTTGAACCTTTTTATTTTTAAAACTAATCATTTAATATTTAAAATTACTAAAACTTACATCTAAAACAAATGTGCCGGCATTTTATCGTTTTCTTTCAATCCATTGAACAACTATGTTTAGTTTACTTTGAAGAAAAAACATTTATCGTTTTTTGTTTGTTTATTTTTGTTGGTTTTTTTTTTTTTTTTTTTTTTTAGGGGGGGTTGTTTTTTTTTTAGAATGGATAACAATATTTCATCAATGTTCACTTATATATTGTTTTACTTTCGTAGAAATTTTTTCTTTTATATTTATAGTTTTTATTTTTAGTTCCTTTATTTTAGACCAGAAGTCTCCAAAGTTTTTGAACAGGGGAACATATTGCTGAATTTACGCGGATCAAAACAAAAAATGATCTGGACGTGTTGTATACTATTTTGTTCATTAGCTTTGCTTTTAAGTAAAACTGGTTTTGAACGAAACTCTATTTTCACACATTTCCTTTTTTTTCTGAATGTTTTTACGTTTTCCATAAGAACTCTGCACGCCGAATTAAAGACGTTGGAAGGCCACATCCGGCCTGCCAGTCGTAGTTTGGAGACTCCTGTTTTAGATAATGGAATTATTTTAAATCTATGTGGAGAGATCCCTGCATCGAATT